>NC_026157.1:566984-569492 GCF_000512975.1 Sesamum indicum
TATGTGAAGATTGAGGTTGGTGAAACACCGAATGATAGGAACGACAGAGGTATGTTGTTTGCATATACTTCATGGCCCTGTTAATCCCACGTAAAACTGGAAGAAACAAAAGTTGATGAAAATAGAATTTCTATGTTTTTGCTGCATGCACTCTAGAAAATCTAGGGAATGTTCCCAATAACAAAGCAGGAAGGTTTTTCATTGACAATATCTTTTCACCACTCCAGTCTTTCTCATATAGTTCTCCATTTCTTCAACCAGACTATAGTGCTGCAACCATATAGTTTTTTCTTGTCCTATTAATGAATTCTTAGTTTCTTCTCAGTATCGTTATTATGAATGCTCTATGTGCTGGTTCATGGATGATTGTGCAGGCAAAGGGGTGATTAATTTAACATCATCATCAGGAGTCTGCATGCCTTTGAATTTTGGTTTTTCTATTAATCTCTCTGATACCTAAGTTCATCAGTGGCTACCTACCGTTCCAGATTGCATCAGAAGTGCTGGTTTACCAAACTTATTGAGAACAAATGGAAATTTTTAACTGACGCTTTCCATTAAAGTTCCGCTTTTAAATTTCCCTTATTTTCTACCTATGTGGAGCCTAATTTAACCTATTGCTATATTTTTGGCTAGGTATTGATTTTAGAGTACTGAATTCAGAATGTGGATTTTGTTGGTTTGACGAAGTATAGCTCATTTTAATGCTGTTAAACATTATGTTGAAAGTGGTCAGCAGTTGGTGGTCAGACATGTTAAAAAAACTGATCCTTTTCGCCTTCCATTGTCTGGATGCTTTGGTATATGGCAAACACTTCTCATTTTAAATCAGCTAAAGATTAATATAAAAATATGTATGCTAATTTTGGTGATTTTCTCAATAATATTTGGGGAAAGTATTCTACGACAGCTGAAAGAAAATTAAATAAGATGAAAGTAATAAGTTGCAAAGCTAGTAGATGCTCAAGTCTGGAGGAAGTCTGGCTCGTTTAAGAAATTTTGATAGCTGTCTTACACTGGAAAACAAAACGAACTTAAACAAGTTAGCGGGATGTTAACAGAAAAAATGGAACACGAAACCTGTGGGATGAGGCTAAATCTAAATGTGATGTAAACAAACAGGGATAGTAAGTTCCTTGGTAATGCATAATAAGAAAATGAAAGTGCAACTTCAATTGGAGCCAGTGCAGCAGTGCCAGACCCTCCACCTAGGCACAGGTGGTGTTTACTGAGAAAGGGGAAAAAACAACTTCAATTGGAGTCAGCAAGGTTGGACCTTTACATGTTCCTGCATCATCTTATTTCAAGATGATGCTTATGTGGCGACACTAAGAACTTCTAGTGATTTCTTTCTCATGGCAGTTACGTAAAATATTATAATGGTGAAAGTATGAAACTCAATGTCTAGGTAAGAAATTTCTCCTTAGTTTCGGGAATGTTAAATATCTTGCAGAAGTTTGAAGATTCCCTATCTGTATATGCAACCATGCCTTCTTTTTTACCTAACTTTTCAGTATGTCTGTTGGATTAGTGCCATAAAATGTTTATAGCTCCATTTACATGGATATAATCCTAACTTATCTGGATGATTATGGTACTAGCACATTTTGCTGCATCTTTTAAACCTAATTATCAAACCCCAGAAATATAAAATAAATGAGGGCAAGTGCTGCACCGTCATTACAGACCATCAATTTTCTCATAAGCATGATGGATATATAAATTCGTTGGCATTTTATTTTCTAAAATATTTGCCCAAGGGTTCCTCTTTTGTGCTATTTGAATTAGTATCTAATCATTTTGATGTGAAATTATATCATCTTTAACCAAAAATTGTCTCCTTGATTGAGCCAGCATCTTGATTCTAGTTGTACCTTAGCGTACTATGGACGTGAGTAAGATCTAAAATTGGAATTGATCATCTTTTCTTAATATGCTCTTAACTCATTATTGTAGTATTTCTGAATTTAAAAAAATATGTTAGCTGAAAACATTTCGGTTAGTATGATATACCTGTATACTAGTATCTATTTTAGTTGTTTCTGGGACTAAACAACATTTTATTGGTGGAAAGAGGAGATGGTGCATAGATCTGGAGTATACTTTTCACTGGAGACTGATTCTCGAATCCCTTTCCTCTGAAGAAGGCACTTCAATTGAAACTTAAGAGAGAAGGCAATCTTACTTAATTTTTAACACACCCAGACTTGCTTCTGCACCTTTTTGTTCTTGATCAACTCAAACCAGCTGGTGGTACAAAAAGGAAACTAATATTATTCGAACTAAATGCAGATAGCTATATATACTAAAAGAATATTATTTCTCACAAATCAATATTGTGTTTTGCTTCATTATATGTGATTGTGGATTTTACCTCTTTTGACACTGAACATAATGGTTCAGCGATTCGGGTGGCTGCCCAATGGTATCAGAATCATCTCGGCAGTGCAGTAAAAGTCTTGCTTATTACAAATGATAGAGAAAACAAAAAGAAGGCCATTCAGGATG
>NC_026157.1:569502-595357 GCF_000512975.1 Sesamum indicum
AGAAATGTTTGTTGTTCCTTGATCATCGTTATTAGGCTCCAGGATAATCTGGTAATAAGTTCGAATAGAGAAAATCAAGATGCTTGTTGGAGTTGGATGCCAGGCACCTGGCTATCTCAACTGCTACTTCTGTTGGGATTTTTTGCTAAATCATCATAAAGTTTTTGTAGCATATTCATCTAGATGTACCTACTAATAGAGTTTCATATCCACTACAGTCGAGTCATATGTCAAGTCACTTGGTCAACCAGCATTGCTTGACCTGATTGTTCAGCCTCCATCTGAAGATGTTACAATGGAGGATGCTGAAGATCTGAGGCCCTCAAAGAGGAAAACAATCTATCCTGAGGTATTCAGGCTAATATCATGCTCCATTGATGGATATTTGGCGGTTGGTTTCTGCTCTCTGCCTTCTGTTAATCATTTTTGTTATCTGTTTCTCATCAGCATAAGCCCATGTCCGAAATTACATCTGGTTTGCATCGCGGAATTTACCACCAAGGGAAACTTCGGGTCAATCGATATAATCCATTTGAAGCATATGTTGGGAGTGAAAGTATTGGAGATGAAATTGTTGTCTACGGGCGTGCAAACATGAATAGGGCATTTGATGGTGATATAGTGGCCGTAGAACTTTTGCCTCAAGATCTCTGGCAAGAAGAGAAATCCCTTGCTATAGCAAATGATGGTTTGTGGTCTTTAAAATTTCTATGCTTATATTATGTATTGCTTAGGAGTATGTATAATTGCTGCAAAATGAAGAGATGTTTAGGTTTCTTTTGATCTGAATGCTTGTCTCGAAGTATTTGATGATTGAAGAGGTTCTAAAATAGGTCTGGAGCTCTTGAAAATCCACAGATGACATGATGACCGTTCATCAACGCTACCCAAAGTTGTAACTTGAGTTGTAATGGCCTTTGACTTAACTTTCTTTCTTGAATAGAAAACAGGCTAGAATTAAGTAATTTGGTTCTACAGGCAATTAGTTTCAAATAAATACTAGGCAAAAGAAGCATCTTACGAAAATCAGCAGAAGAAAGACAAAAGTTTACATTCAAGGATGGGTTATGCAACACAATTGCAAGAAGCCACAATAATTTGTGGAGGACTCATTTAATTGTCCTCTTGTGGAATTTTGAACATTGCGTGCCCACACATAGGCTCAAAGATGCCTCTTGACTAGGGATTTACTGTAGTGAAAGGCATATTATGTAACACAAAAGGACCTAACACAAAAGGGATTTACTGTAGTGAAAGGCATATTACTGTAGTCCAGCATCTTCTAACACAAAAGGACCTAAAATAAGACTCATTTGAATGACATAAAAATGTATGAGTTTGTATTCTTGACTAAAGTACTACTAGGCAAAATAAATTTATTTAAAACATGAAATAACATATGAAAACAAACTAGATGCTACTCAAGTAAGTCCAATGAAGGTTTCCTTCCACCTGATCATGCCAAATGAAAGGTTGAGCTTTTAAGGAGCCTTTGCATTGCCTTTTTTAAAACCTTAGCATCAATATGTCTTGTATGGTGCTTCTAGTCTACCATAGTTATGTGCCTGATTGGACATTTGTGATTGCCTTCTTAAAAATCTGCATGTTATGTAAAATTTCAATTCTTATTGGAATTTTTCTTTGAGCATCATCATGTAAATCGAGTAAGCTTAGGAAAATGTAACCACTTAAATTCCAAGAAGTACTTTACACCAAAAGAGCGAGGATCAGTTGTTTCTTTCTAAGGGGAAACAGAACTTGATAATAGCTTCTTAGATTATGTTTGGAGAAAACAAGCTCCAGCCATCATATTAAGCATATCTCCAAGATGAGGTATTGGAAACGTATGGTTGATGGTCATTTTAATTGCATGAATATGACACATCTTTGGTCCTTGTTGTAAGGTAAGGACCATTTATGGACTTTGATTCTGTTGAACATGTGCTTTAGATAAGGGCACTTCATCTTGTATGAATGCAGAAGTTGGATGTGAAGAGACCACCTTTTGCGATTTTCTTTTGGAATGGCTTGTTTGCATGATGCAAAACTTGTTTCCAAGTTGCATGTGAAGACAAATACTTAAGGCTAGAAACTACTGTAGTTATATGGTACTCACGTATTAGCACTAGCATTTGGTCATTTTGGTGCAAACGACCAACGGCCTATTAATTTTGATGGATGCTTTATTGTACTACCATAACAATTCGAACCCTACTCTTTTACAGCACATATATGTTTGGGCATGTTCGAACATTTATTTTATACAGACAAAAAGACAATCTGTTTATTAATATGCATACTATCCAGGTTAGGGATGCTCCTAGCCACCCCCCCCCCCCCCCCCCCCCCCCCCTCCCAACCTATGTTAGCCAGTGCCTGTTTTCGCTTCTATCGTTTGCATCACAATTCATTTTGTTGTTAGCTCATGCTCATTGGAGTCCATTTTTGGCATTATGGATATTTGATTTTAATTCTTCAACATATTGTATACCAGAGGAGGAGGAGGAAGATGATGTTCATTTAGCTCCTAGTAGTGCTGATGATGCTCCTAGAGTTACAAATCTATTGGATGCTGGGGACAAGGATGCTACACCAACTCGTCCATCTGGTCGTGTTATTGGCATTATAAAGAGGAACTGGCACTCGTAAGTAAAATGGTTAACTCTTACTTTTCTCCACGAGTTTCTCCAGTTTAATGCTTCTCATGAATAAACCATTGGATAGATCTTTTCTGCATTGATCCTAGAATAGAAATTTCTTGTTTATTGCTAAGATGTTAAAGCAGTTGCTGAGACTACTACAAAGGACTCCATACTTGTCTGACCTATTAAACACATGCCAGACATGCTCTGGCATTCTGGGGCTTGTTGCAGGATTGTTTAACATGTTGTGGGACATATTTCAGGATAAAATATAATTTAAAGGGAGGAAGTTGGGTGCATTCATAATTGTCCTTTAGATTTAGGATCAAAGGAAGATAGTTCAAAAGTGGGAGCTGAGAAAAGAACAGTGAAGAGAAAGAATACCCAGTGCTTACTTTCACTTTAATCATTGAAAGTGCTATTTTAGATCCACAGGTATTTCATTTATCACTAATATAGTTTTGCAAACTAGTATTTGCCTCCAAACCGGCTGCGTATGCTTATTTTTAAAGTGTACAGTGCCCTGTCTGGTTGTGGGACTTTCTTTCTGTTCTTTCCCTGAGGATTTGTTAGAGGAACTTAGCTCCCCATAAAGTTTAACTTAAATCTGATCTGCTAACAATGATGACAACCCAGTGGAGGGAACATTCATATGAGTAAGAGAACTATGAATTTGTATGGAACAAAATTTTGATTTAAAATGCGTTCTTGTCATGTTTATTTGCAAGCGGCTATTCTCTATTATGTTAATTTATGATAAGAAAGAAATTTAAGAACTTAATTCGTGAAAAGTAGGAAAGCAAGTGTGCTAGAAAATAAATCTAGAGATGTAATGAATTATATGTAAGAATAGGGTTTATGAAAATAATTGACACGATTCAGCAACTCAGATTTAAGTTGTTGTCAATGAGAACGGAGGAAAAAACTATTGAGCATTTATATGATATTTATCTGGTTGTCAAATTGGCAGATCAATTAGACCAGATAAACATACTCTATGGTCTTTTCAGAACTGTTTGACTGTAGAAAAAGAACAGTAATCTTCTATTCATGTCCATCACGATAACCACATCTGACCAGTGTGTTTCTCCTCTGGTTCTCTCAGTCATGAGATGCTATCAAGTTTCTTTACTCTCCCTTTAACAATGGAAGACACCAAACTTGGTCGGAAAAACATTGCTAGGGGCAGTTGCTAGGGAACCTTGACGGTTCATGCGAACTTAAGAAAAAACCTTTAGTCGACACATTTTAAGACTGAGCCCAAAATTAAACTTCCCTTTTTAAAGAGGAAATATCAAACTGAAGACTAACATTATAGTAGAAAATACGCTATTACTTATTCCCCAACATATCTTCATCAAATCTTTGTGTAGTTGAATCTCCAAGCTTCATCTGTACTGCAGTTATTGTGGATCTTTGGATCCAATGCCTATGCCTGCGGGTGAGGGTGGTATTGCACATGCTCTATTTGTTTCCAAAGATCGGAGAATTCCTAAGATTCGGATACAAACTCGTCAGCTTGGAAACCTACTGGACAAGAGGATTATTGTTGCTGTTGATTCATGGGATCGCTTATCACGATATCCTTCTGGGCATTATGTAAGAACAATAGGCGAAATAGGTGACAGAGATACTGAGAGTGAGGTATGTTAATGAGTTTTGTTTTTCACCACTTCTGTCATTTGCACGTATCATGAACAGAGTGATCGACAGTTATGCCCTTGTACCTAACTATGCTTCATGTAGATTGTAACCACAGGGGATTTTCTCAACTGTTATGATGCAATAGGTCCCCAATTAGAGAAGGCACCTATTATAGAATGAAATATTAACCAAAAAAGGGAGTTCCAAATAATACAAACCTTTTCCATTCTGCCCTAACTCTGCCAAAACAGAATAGAACACTCAATTCTGGATGGAAATAGTGCTCTTCATAATTCATCAGCATCAATGGTGTTAAACTGCATACATGTCTGCTGCAGGTGGTGCTGATAGAGAATGATATTGATGCAAGGCCATTTTCCTCTCAAGTTTTGGCATGTTTGCCACCTTTACCCTGGTCTGTATCTGCTGAGGATATATCAAATCCCATTAGGCAGGATTTGCGTCATCTACGTGTCTTCAGTGTGGATCCTCCAGGTACATGGTTTATGTGCAGAACAGTTTGCTTCTGTTTCTTTATCAATGTTTTTGTGCCTGATTTTTTGTTCACCTTTGGTGCTCAAGAAAGTACAGTCACCTAAGCGAGGATGGCCCTTTTATGTGGTTTAATTTCTTGGTGCAGGATGCAAGGACATTGATGATGCATTACATTGTACACTTCTTCCAAGTGGAAATTTTGAAGTGGGAGTTCGTATCCTTTTGTCACCTAATTTCAAGTTTCTCGTGAACACAACAAAGAATTTGTGGTGTCTTGGTTGCCTAATCTTCCATTTTAGATGTTCTGCCACGAAGGAATTTTTGCGCAGCTTTTTACTTCCCTATTACTTCTGAACGGGTAATCCCAGACTTGGATTGTATCTTGCACAACTAGGATCTGTTTTAAGATTCTGAATACATTTGTAGTTTCTTTTGGTTCTCTTATATCTGCTTCTCCTGGGGGACTAGAAGGGTATATAACATGGATATATGTGATGTTCCATGTTTATTGAATCTAAGCTTATCTTATGCGACCTAATAGAAGAAGTGTTCCTATATTCAACTGAATTCACTATTAGTTAAATCAGATTGGATCGTTCCTTTATTGTACCGCCCATTAAATTTTGTTGAAGACCCAAAATTTACAGTTCATTATGGGTAATCTATCCAAAGGCTAAGATAAATTAGTAAGTTTGTAGTTCTCATAGCTTTGTAAGCAATTAAAAATTCATCAAGTTTATTGTAAATGATTATGTTCTAGTTCATGTACAATCTCATGATTTTTTTGAGGGATGATTTCTTCTTTCTTTGATTTTCCTATTCTTTAAAATTACAAAATAGAATCTGAAGTCAAATCTGAAGTACATAATTCCTTTTCCTGCTATCTTCTGCACAATCTTTGTCTGCTAAGCGGAGCTTTAGTTAGTAGTTTTATATTGCTCGCCTCTTATATCTTCTTGGTCAACTCTGTCTTTTTCAGGATAAACTGATAAAGGCATAATGAGCTTCAGATTTTGCTGTTTACTGATGAGAACGGAAACTTATAACTTAAAGTTTAACAGTCTGAATTGTTGATATTCCAGTAATACTGGGGAATACATTTCATTTGGTTTGAAGACAGGGTCCATCCTATATTTTGGGGTGATTTATTGGATCACAAGTACATGAAAGCTTGTAGTCTGTAAGGTTTATATGACTGGAGCTAATGATTAAAAGATAATTTAGTTGGTTTTCTTCTCATCATAGAATAGGAATTATGATGATATTTCATTTCAATATTGATCTTTAATTTGTACTAGATATTGCTGATGTCACAAATTTTGTTCACCCTGGGACCCCCTTGGATGATGAGGCTGCACAAAGGGGTACCTCTGTCTACCTTGTCGAGCGGCGTATTGACATGCTTCCGAAACCTCTAACAGAAGGTGTCCCACTGTTTATTTAATAAGTTATTTCTAGTTTCTTCTGAATCTTGTATTATGCAAATATTTGGCCCAGAGAATCGACATATTCTAACGCAGTCTTACCTATTCTTTTCAGATATTTGTTCACTGCGTTCAGATGTAGAGAGACTATCCTTCTCTGTGATATGGGTACATGCATACCTCTTAGAATTGGATTTCGAATGGCTAATATGCTGTTATCTTCCCCTAATCTTCTAAGAAGTTGAATGAATTTCATGAACATGTGTATATGCTTCTTAAGGAGTTTTCTGTAACAAAAAGGGTTAAATTGTTTTGACCTTTGAAGGAGGGTGTCAACTCCCAGTTGTTGCATAATTTGCATCTGTATCAAAAGGATGACTTGCTTGCCATCATTAAGCTTAGTTTATATGTTCAACTAGTTTTGTGCTAGTTGGTTTTTCTTTAGGTTCTCCTATAAGCTTGTTTTCTTTTCTGGACAAGCTGTCGACCAGAGTGAGTTGGCTGTTAGCATGTAAATCCCAAAGGAATGGAACTCATAAATGTTCCATACAGTTTGTTGCAATTTCACTGCATTACTGGAGTCTATCTGTTGGATCCACTCTATTTTACAGAGTGTCTTAAAATTCAGTATTAAACCAAGTTTAATGTGGACACAATATGTTAAATACATTGCTATTTGCTTTTAGGAAAGCTGATATTAGTATGCTTTTAAGGGTTGTTTCAGACTTGTTAATTTGATGAAGCACCTCGCTTTGTCTGGCTTTATATACCAGAATGTATCTATTCATTTGTTGGCAAGTTAGTTCTACTCTTTTCGGTTTTCCCCATCTCCCCTCTCATATTTCTCCAACAACTACCCCGCTTTTTGCATGTAATTGTATCTGTCTTTTTGTGTAAGGTAAACCCATGGGCCTATATTGATTCCCCTTTGTGCATTTTCTTATGATTAAGGAAATGACTCCCGAAGCAGAGATTATTTCTACGAGGTACACGAAGGCCATTATCAAATCTTGTGCAGCATTATCATATGTTGAAGCTCAGGCAAGGATGGATGATAGGTAGTTACATATAGCCTGTTTTTATTATTAATAGATTTTTTGTCTGGTGAACTTCTGATCTCATATGAGTGATTTAGTTTGTATTTGAAAATACACCTATTCATTCTTTGTTTTTTCAATTTATAAACCATAGTTGTAATGTGCGCCTTAGCGCGCCATTGCCTTTTTAGGCTGGCGCTTGGAAAAAGCCGGGCGAAACACAGTTTTTTCAAACACTGGGCCTCGCCCAGCTAAATAAAGGTTGGGTGGGTTTTCAGCCTTTAATTTAGTTATTTTTCTTTTAAAAGAAAAGTTGTAAAAATTTACACAAAAAAATAGGCTGAAGAGTGAAGACGCTATGGTTTTGCTATTTTACACCTTTCCTAGCACAGAGGAGACAAGATACTCTACTACCTGTCAGTGTAGTCAATGGCATGTGCGCCTCTCGCGCCATTCGCGGCCTATGGCGCGCGCCTTCACAATGGCAAGGCCATGGCGCGCTCCTTTGTGAAAAAGGGCCTGGGCAGCCTGGCGGCTGGCTGGGCCCATCAAATAAAAATAAAAAAGCCCTAATAGTTAAGGGAATTACAGCAGAAATAAATAATCTGCTCTGCATGCATGAGTAACATGTTCATTCCTGCCTCTTCTTGCTTTGGTTCTTCCTCTGCGGCCCTCTTCTTCTTCGGCTTATCTTTCTTCTTTTTTGATAAACTATTTAGGATTTATTTGAATCTTTAGGACTTATGTTATCCTTCAATTGGTTCAACATTGGTCGTTTTAATTATATGAAATTTTGTTATGTTCAATTTGTTGTTTTATATGTTTTATTTAACTCCTTATACATTAATCTAGTCAAAATAATACTAATTATATAAATATATAGACTATTTCTTATATTTGAGCCATCCTTCGAAAAGGCGCGCGCCCCGCCGTGCCCCATGCGCCATGGCTCCAGGAGCCCTTGGTGCCATTGTGCGCCATGCGCCACTGATTACTATGCTACATGTGATGGATATTTGATGTTTGTTTTCATTTTTATAATGACTATGTAGGATTTGTTTAATGGTTTTGCATATTTTGAACTCTTTGTTTTCTCTAAGACATGTTGTTTTGTGTGTGATGATTAAAATAATTTCTAGTGTTTATATTTAATCGTTTGTGCATTTTTTATGTGAAATATATTGATGTATGAATATATAATTTATTTGTGTACATATGCGCCATGCTTTAAAAAGGCGCCCCATGCGCCATGGCTCTAGGTGACCCTTGCACCATGGCGCTCTGTGCGCTATTAACAACTATGCTATAAACTTTAAACTTTTTGTTGCCATGCTTCTTTATTTCTTAATAGGGTTAATTACAATTAGACCCCTTTGAAAATACGAAATTACACTTTCCCCCAAACAAGCTTCAAAATTACACTTCCACACTCTTTGAAATTTTTTTGTTTACACCTAATTCCCTTTCATTAGGATTTGGATGGAAAATGCTGATGTCAACAAAAAAGAATTACATAAATTTTCAGTTTTGTCCTCATTTAACAATCCTATGTATATTTTTGTACTTACAAGGGGATAAATGGGAGTATTAATGAGGGCAAAATTGAAAATTTATGTATTTTTTTTTTTGGCAATGTCAGCATTTTTCGTTGAAACCGTAAAGAAAGGGGGTTAGGTATAAACGGTGAATTTTGGGGGGTTAGGGGGGGGTGTAAGTGTGTAATTTTGGAACTTTTTTGGAAGGAGGTATAATTTTACATTTTCAGAGGGGGTCTAAGTGTAATTAACCCTATCTTAATATTAAAATCAGCCTTTTACAACTATTCAGCAGTTTTTCTTGCAACTTGCTGTATTTATTCACTGATCCACCCTGTTCCTTTGTCGAATATGCCTCTGGTTTACTCATCTGAAATTTGATGAACATTGTATATGATTCCTAAACCAAATTAAATGGATTAACATAAAATATGAAATTGCATAATTTGCAAGATTAAATTAGATTGATGAATTAAATGCATTTGTCGTTTACTTATTTTTAGTGCTGTAGGATGTCGTTTGAAAATGTCAGTGCACTATTTTGATGATTTCTCATTTCTTTCCCTCCTGCTTTATTGCAATTGGAATTTCCTATATTTGTTTCTAAAGTTGGTTATTGATTTCCTGAAAAAGATTGTGCCATGACTTGTGGCTGCAAGCTATGACTTCAGTTGGAAGTCCAGCGGCTGCACATCTCAAGCTGTGTTTCTTTGCTTATTTTCTTTCTAATCTTTCTCTTTCTTTCTTGGGTTCGTGATGCACACCAAGCGGGAGCATATTTTTTTGTCCTCACATCCACCAAGCCATTATGTTCACCATATCTCCTCTCTCTCTCTCTCTCTTTCTCTGAATCCATTCATTTTACAGTCGCTTGATGGATCCATTAACTACAGACTTGCGGAATATGAATGCTTTAGCAAAGGTAACTTCTAAGAGTTTTACTAAATATCTTACATTTTTAGTAATGCACAATGTAATTACCCTTGCAATTTGTAGATAATGAGGCAAAAACGCATTGACAGAGGAGCCTTAACTCTTGCTTCTGCAGAAGTGAAATTTCAGATTGATACTGAAACTCATGACCCTCTTGATATCGGTATGTAGCTCTCTTTCACCTCCTTCTGGAAGAAATTTGTCAAAGCTAAGATTCTTTCCCAGCTTTGAGAAGCAGCTAAAGTTGGGTTGTATCTCCAAGCTAGATGTTTTTTTTTTCTGAAAAGCCAACTGGTGAATGAGAAAACTGCTTCAGCTCCTGTTGATGCAGTCTTTCTAGATGTCCTGCCTTTCTGCTTCTTGTCTCGTTTTGCATTTATTGGAGATCACTGGCACCCCATTTGATCAAATTGTCTCTTCTATCTTTCAGTATGATTATTAATTTGCTTATGTGCAGGTATGTATCAAATTCGGGAAGCAAATCAGATGATTGAGGAGTTTATGCTTGCTGCTAATATTTCAGTAGCTAAAAAAATTCTGGAGCATTTCCCGCTCACCTCATTATTAAGGTACTCTACTAGCTTGTCTTTTACAAACTGTATTTTTTTCCTACTTCTGTTGGAAATACTAGTTATTTTTTTCACGTACAAAAGAGGATTCTACTTTGCAAGCAAAATCTCTGTGCTTAAGTTAATCTATTGACTCTGCCCTTCCATCGATGCTCTTTACTTTTCCTGATATGATCCAGCATGCTATATGAAAAGCTAGTGAGTTAGCTCTGGGAAAATTCTAATTTTTAAGCTGCCTTAGTCTATATAGATACTGCTTAGTGCATAATCGTTATCTTTCTATAGTTAAATCCTTCTGTTTTCATAATTTATTTAATGATGATGTCTTTCATATGCAGACGGCATCCAAGCCCAACAAAAGAGATGCTTGAACCTTTAATTCAAACAGCTGCTGCTGTTGGTCTTTGTTTGGATGTGATATCTTCAAAAGCGCTGGCTGATTCACTTGATAAGGCGGTGGTGAGTTTGCAACTCTTGAACTTCGCCACATTACAGCTGTACACTTATTTATAGATTTTACTGGTTATCTAGGCAAGAAAATGAAAATCCAAAGTATTTGAGGTTTTGACGTATAAACATTTTTTTGATATTCTGGCTTTGTTTTCTCTTCCTACAAATTTCTGGCCACCTCATCTGTCATTTCTAAAACTACATGCATTCTGTATGCCAAATTCTTGTCATAGTCATAGATATATGGAACTATTATGTCGTACTCTGCCTCAGTAATAACCATGCTTTTGGACAGGTTCCAGCATATGACTATAAACAATATTTTCTCTTGAGCCCTCTGTGGCTTGGCCACTCTAAGAACTTCATGTCTAGGAAAAATTTTTGGAAGATGAATTCCATGTTTAAAGCTTATTTCATGAAGTATAAATTTATTCAGGTTAAAAATTAATTGTCTACTTACTGTTCGGAAGCTGCTAGTAGTTCTGGTGATAAATACATGCATTGATGTACTAATGAATCTATCTCTTACTTTGCTCCCCGCACTTCCCCCAAAAAAAATATTCAGGGCGATGATCCATACTTTAATAAGCTGATTCGTATTCTGGCCACAAGATGCATGACACAGGTACGTAAATCAGTGTAATCATATATGCATTCTTTTCGTGGTTAAGGTGTTTATTAATTTCTAATTGTTGTGAATATCTGTTGCAATTTTCAGGCAGTATATTTTTGCAGTGGAGATCTGAGTCCTCCAGAGTTTTTTCATTATGGTCTTGCTGCTCCTGTGTATACACATTTCACTTCTCCCATAAGAAGATATGCTGGTATATTCAAAATTTCAAATATTGGTTATTTTTCGTCATTTCTATTTCATTACTAACCTCATCATCTTGAAACTTAATATTTCTTGTAGATGTCATTGTTCACCGTTTGCTTGCTGCATCCTTGGGGATATGCAAACTCCCAGATGTTTTCCAAGATAGATCCAGGCTAACTGGTGTTGCTGACAGTAAGGATTTTCTCACCAACATTCAGATATTTTGTGTTATGAGTTGTGCACTGTGGATTGTAGTAGTTCATTTGTTTTTGTTTCGGTAGATGGATTTGGGGTCATACAATGGTGAATCCTTATGCTACTGAAATGCTTTATCCTGGAATCTTTCCGTGAGCTGTGTTCGTCATTATTGGCTCTATGTTTGCATGTCCTTGTAATTGTATTTGGTTATTGTAATACATCCTTCTGATCGTTATGGAATCCGGCACCATATAGATATTATTGGTAGTTCTATCTCATGTATATTTTCCCTGCAGATCTGAATTATCGCCACAAGAATGCCCAAATGGCTAGCAGGGCCTCGGTTGAGCTCCATACACTCATTTATTTCAGGAAAAGGTGACAAGTGAACCAATTTTTATTCCCTCTCACTCTTCTCACTTCTCTCTCTCTCTAATGTTTGTATGATCACACTTATGCAGGCCCACTGATACTGAAGCAAGAATACTGAAAATAAGATCAAATGGCTTCATCGTTTTTGTGCCCAAGTAAGATTACTATAACTGTGAATAATGTGGTCCTATGTTTAACCGATGCCGTTGCGATGGCATACTCCTTTAGATAATGTCACGTGTTTATGTTCTATAAGCAGAAATTGATTGCAAGGTCATTTGTTTACAATGAAAACAATTTCCAGAGGCTAGTATTGAAAACAAAATTTACTGCTTGTTTTTTGGATGAAATGGGATATAACTGCTAAATTTGCATCATATTTGCATATAATATTGAGACAGTCGTCTCTAGTAGAAAGTTCCTTGGCATGCTTATATCTTGTCCTTGGTGGTTTGTAACATTTACTTTCTGCACATCACTATTCAGATATGGAATCGAAGGACCTGTATACTTGATGCCAAGAGGGCAGAAGGGAGGGGGAGAATGGATCATTGATGAGCAGCAGCAAAAGATTAAGAAGGTCGACGGTAAGGTGTCTTATGGTGTTCTCCAGACGGTGAGGATTCACATGGAAGTTAAAGAACCACAGCCAAACAGGCCAAAGCTTGAGCTCACCCTTATCTAAAGGTGCCCTGTCTGCAAATTCATCAGTAGTGTTTCGTGGTGTGTGCTAGTTATAGTTGTTCTGCTTTCATGATCTATCCACCATTTGTTTATTTGGTATTGGTAGGAATATAATGAATCTGATTTACCAAAAAGCGTAGGTTTACATGGTAATATATTTTTACTTCTCCAGAGTTGCTAATTTCTCTCAATGAATTTGTACATGCTATAATTCTCATAGAAGCACCAGATTAGAAAGAATTGCCCAAACTGAATATCTAAGTACTATAAAACAATGCTTCTTTCCAAACTTTGTGTTACTTCTATTCATTTCTCCTCATCTCTTTTGCTCTCACTTGCATGGATCATGTGATTTCACGGTTAGGATCATACAATGCGGTCCTGTGTCTAATTAGGACAAGATCTATATGAAAACAGTTGACCATCCTTAAGAGCAAGGGCTGCAACCAAGGAAGTCCAAAGAAATCGGACTGAACATTCTTCTTGTGCCGCATCAAGGAGTTGTGTCATGGTACCTACATTTTTGTTTTGGACCAGATTTTTTTCATCAGAAAGGTTTGCGGATGGGAACAGATTTTCATCAGAAAGGTTTGCGGATGGGGGACAAACACCAACCTTCATATAAGGATTTGATAATATCAATTTCCAAATATAAGGACTTAATGAGAAAAATAAATAAAATAGTACCAGTATTCGTTCATAGCAGGTGGAAGAGTGAACTGAAGCATGAGGACAAAGTGGTACAGAGGACCAGAGGGAAGAAAGCCCAAATGTGAAGCTAGTTTTACAACACCAATCCCAGCTGCAGGAAGTATTATGTATCCCATACACATTACTGTTGTTGATTTCAATCTTGCCTTACTTGGCCCTGCGTCTATTTATAATCATCATTATTCTGTCAAATACGTCTCAAGTATTATCCACTCGTTTTCTTTTTGTTTTTATATTCATGTACCTTGTGTTGGGTCGCCTCTAGGATCAGAGTGATGCAAGGGATGGCCCCATCCACGCAGATTGTAAACCATCTACAGAGAAAATTGGCATTCCACTTTAATATTGACCTACCTGAGTAGTTTAGTAGAATCTTTAATCACTCTAAATGAGCTCACCAGTAATAAGGTTCTGAAGATATAACTGCTCTAAATATGAGTCAAACAATCTAAAAGTACATATAATGTCAGTTTGTTGTAGAGTTGCTTCTTATTTCTAGAAGAAAAGGCATGCAGTGAGTGTTTTTATTAGCTTTGATAAACAAGTAAACTGACTGCAGGAAGAACTGGAGGTGCCTTTAGCTCCTCCACTATCTGAGAAAATTCACAGTACCTGATTCCACACAGCTGCACTATGCTTTCCACTTACGATCTCTTCGGAAAGTTGACATTTGACAACTTCTTGGAGCATGTATGGATGCTGGTTTGTAACTAGTCCTCGCCCTCCGTGTATTTGTATCTATTATGGAAGTTATGTGGCTGGCAAGAGCTTCAAGACAGCTTTACTGCAATTGAGATAGAAACATATGAGAGTCCAACTGCTGCCATCTCCAAAGAGATTCCCATCTTCTTTGCAGGTTGCTGGTATTAATGTTTCCCAAGTTTCCTACCCTCCAATGTGAATTCATTAACAAGTTGCACACACACACGTGTGTGTGGGTTCTATCTAGTTACATATATACCAGTTGCACATATGGCGATGATCTCAGGGATGTGGTGATGGTCTGAGTATCTTGACTGCTATCTGTTCGAGTCCCAATCCAATGAGAAAAGTTATCCCAATGTTAACAGGCATGAACGACCTAAATTTAAGGAATTGTCGAGAAGAGCGATTGATTAGGTTGAATGCAGGAGATGAGTATCTCTCTTTCTGCATGCCTGCACTAATTGTAAATTGACGGAGTGCATAATGGTCTGACCTGATCGGATTTGACCCGAATCAAAGTTAAGTTGAGGTGTGGCTAAGTCGTTATAAATTATTTACTTTATATTTTAATTATGAGACTTTAATTTCAACTATCAGATCAAGATATCCTTTACAGATAGTAGAAGAATGAGAAATAACAAAATTCTTATTTTTATTTATGAAACCTTCTAAACTATTCTTGAAATAGCATTCGCACTCTTAAACTAAATAGTGTAATACGAAAACTTTTAAATCATACCATTCATGTCTTGAAGGCTAACTGTCTTTACCAGTGAGTGTGAAGAGCACAAAACTATCTGCAGTGCCACATTTATAAATCAATAATTGATGACTCGTCAGAGAACATTGAAGAGTTATCGCTTCAACAATTACAATCTCATAGTATGAAAATTTACTAATTATATCTAAAACAAAGTCTGGCAAATGATTCCATCCCTTTCCTATGTGGAAAATGAAGTGGATAAGTTAATTTTTGTTTATTCGGATATTTTTCACAATAAATATATAGAATTAATGATTTTTGAGTATATTAAAAGGCAAACGTTAAGGTGATCTAAATGATATTCAATTTTATTTCTGTTTCTTCTAATTGTGAGACTGTTGCGTTTTTCATTCTTTTCTATTCAACAAATATATTAAGTTTTTAAATGCATATTTAGTCTTATAAAAAAGTAGTATTTTCGATCTTACAACACATTTTTGTTATATATTTTAATGCAAAATGTTTGTCCTCGTTAGAATCTTTATACTTTTTTGTTTCATATGTTATAGGATATCACTTTTAGTCTCGTAACGTTCAAAAAATGGTATTTTTTGGTCCCATGCATTAAATAGTCACGTGACCTTTTTCATTAAACATCTAACGAAAAGGGATGGGGACCAAAACTCTACTTATTTCAAGTTACGAGACCAAAACTGAGAATTTATTAATCAATAATATCAAAAGTTAAAGGGATGGGGACCAAAACTCTACTTATTTCAAGTTACGAGACCAAAACTGAGAATTTATTAATTAATGAGATCAAAAGTAAAAAAATTCTAAACTTGGCTTCTACACTTTCTGCTGCCCATCTTCACACACACCCACACACATACAAAATGAGATAAAAAATAGAAAAACCCTAAATTGTGTTAATACGTATCATGTTCACTGTTCGAATATTATTAAATATATAAGTATTTATCTTATTTTATATTATATTTAAATATCATTAAAAAGGATATATATATATATATATATTTATTGATGTACCAAATGATATTTGAGAAAATAATATAATTATTCCACCTAATAAAAAGAAAAACAAAACAAATTATGTATTTAATCTGAAGTCCGAATTAAGGGTACATAAAATATGTTTAAAGTCCTTTTCTCGTCTCAGGTTGTGAGCTAATCCAGTGAACCTGCACCCACAAAAGTCTGTAATAACAACACTGTCAAGACAAAAAAAAAAAAAAAAACATTGAGAAGGAATAAACTGGTTAATTACAATTCTTTGATATTTAAGTCAGTGAATTCGATACGAGAAAATAGCTTTAATATTTTAAATGCGATAAAAAGAATACACCTAACATTTGGAGATTATGCATTTATAATAATTAGTTGTTGCCGCACGCGGTTTCCGCCAAAATAAGCAAAATAACAATGGTGTGAGATGAAAAAAAAGATTGTGAAAAAAAAAAAAAATTGAGTTTTCGTTATACTATAAATGACCACGGCTTACAAATTGTGGTAAATCAATATTATTAACCAAGATTAAATAAAACAAAAGCAAAAAATTTTAATTTTTTTAAACAATATTCGCTATGGTTTTTAATTAGCTGTAGCCAAAACATTTGGCCATGGCTAATGTTTTGGTTACTCTTGTAAAAATAATGATTAATGATCGTTTTGAAGTCGTGGTTGATTTGAATTTGTCATGATTTTCTTCTTTTACCTATAGTAATTAACCATAGCAAAAAAACATATTTTTTATAGTAAAACATGATGTGGGGATGAGAAAGAAAGAAGTCAATAAGAAAAAGCAAAATCGTAGAGTAACAAATTAATTGTCAGTTTATTAAAACTATGTAAGTTTGTGAGAAAAGAAACTTGAGGAGTAAGGCGAGGGAAACGTGGAGCAGTGAGTTGAGAGAAAAAATAATAATTAAAAAAATATTAAAATTATTATTTTGACCGAATTGTTTTGAAGGAAAAAGATGAACTAAAGAGCAAATTGAGATACTCAAAGTTTGATATAATATTTTCTTTTATAATAACTAGGAAGTATCACGTGCACGGCACGTGTCGAAATATATTTTTAAGAGTGAATATATCACTTATTGAAAAATTATACATATATCTCTAGAAACGTCAATATTATTAAAAAATATCTTACTCTTTTTACTGTCACGAATAATTTCTCAAAATATTTATATAAATAACACGTAGATTAGGGGCGTAAATATAATTATCCGTTATTATGTGGAAAAAGTGGAGATTATGAGTGCATGCATAATCTGAATGAAAAGGACTTGTGATTCGGGTGTTTGGTTTTGTTGACAAACTGAAAAGAAATTATGAGTTTTCAAAGTATCAATTAATAATTCAAAATTCAAAACTAAAATTAGAAAATTAGATCTTATTTAAATGGTAAGATTAAACCCTTTAAATGTACCATTTTGATGTGCATTAATAAAAAATATATTAAATTTTAAGGGTAAATAAGTAATTTGATACGTATGAGGGATACATTAAATATATACAACCCACCACACCATATAATTTCCAACACTACTATAAATACCAAAATATTAATTTTTTATGTGAGGTACTATTCATTGATTGAGAATTCATTTTCTTGAAAACAACACTTCTTTCGAAAATTGCAATTCACCTGGTGCGCAATTGTCCCGAGTTAAAATTCTCGATAGTATCCCGTAGTAGAAAAATCTCAACCACATCACATTTGTTCCATATTCAATGTATTTGAATTATAAATTAATTGATGTCTATTTCAGGTGATCAGAAAGTCAATTAATTGATTGCTTATAAACTAGTTCTAAACCATCTTATTCGATATAATATTAATATCATGATCTGGTTCTATTCTATGATCATATTTGTTTTATTATACTTAAACATTATTAGTGTATTTCATGAACAAAGCCCACAGACCAGATAAATCAATAAAGTCAGTGGATGGATTTCATATATATAATGAATGTAAGACGTCTATGCATTTTAGCGGCTTCTAACAAGTGGGTTGTCAAATCAATTGAATTGCCTCGTAGGAGTTATTATATATAGGGTAAATTACAATAACCTCTCTTGGGGTTCGCCACAATTACGAATATCTCCTTGTTGTTTGAAAATTTATCAATACTCTCCTTGATTTTAACGGTCGTCTGACAATTAACCGAGTTTATTAGGTTTCCATCTATTTTTTGTGGTGAACTGACCAAAATGCCTTGTGGATTAAAAATTATAATTTTTTTTTAAGATTTTCTGATTCTTTTATGGATTAAGTGATTATTTTTTTTTATGATTTTTAAATTTTTTTCATTCACTCCGTTTGATTTTTTTATAAGTTTTAATCTTTCTAAAAACATATAGTAAAGACAAAATTGACAATTTCATACTTCTATCCAAAAGTTACATAATTTTTTTAAATATTATGGGGGTATTTGTAATTTTTTAAACAACAAGGGTTATTTGTAATTATGACAAATCTCAAGAGAAGTCGTTGTAATTTATCCTTATATATATGAAAACCCATCTGGTATGATCGGTACTACTAGAATTCCTTAGCTTCGATAATACGGAAATTAGTCATCTGACTTGAGGAGTCATAGTTGAAAGTTGCGGTATCGATGATAATATTGGTGGTTATTATTTAATATCGCTCACGGTGTATTGGAATGTTATCGAGCGATACGAAACAAAATATTATACACTGCTCAACCAATTCCCAAAAAATAAGAAATTATATATAATCATTCAGTGGCTTCTGCAACAGGCTAAGCCATCAATTATTGTCGAGATTGGCACTGGAACTATTCCAATTTCAGCTATAAGTTGCACAATTAAATTGCTCAATTCCAGCTACAAGAAGTCAGAAGTTGCTCAATTAATTATGTGAAACCGTATGAACATTCTCTATTTTTTCACATAATTGTTTCAACCATCAGATCATAGTCACCTGATAGAATTCGGTATTATCGACGATATAATCGGATTTAGGAGATAATATCATTATATCGACGATACAAAATAAATTCGGATAAAAGATAGAATCGAACAATTATATCCGATCGACACTGACTGATCCGTATACGTACCAGCCGATATCTGATACCTTGATCCATGGTTGGATGTTGATATATAACTGTTGTGAACAGAGAATTACATCCTGAAAACATGAATATAATGCATCTGATTTACCCAAAATCATTGAACTTACATGGTAATACATTTTATCCATAGAAGATGCACCTGACTAGAAAGAATTGCCCAAGCAGAATACCTAAGTACTAGAAACCAATGCTCGTTTTCGAACTTTATACGTTGCTTCTATGTGTTTCACTGCATCTCTTCCGAGAGCTCTCGGTTGCACGGACTGTGTGTTTTCATTTAAAAATCGGCATCATACCATGCCGTCCGCCGTGCCAATTAGGTCAAGATCCACATGAAGACCGTCGACCAGCCGGTAAGAGCGAGGGCTGCAACCAAGTAAGTCCAAAGAAACAGGACTGAGCATTCTTCTTGTGCCACATCAAAGAGTTGTGTCATGGTACCTATGTTTTCGTTTCCCGTCCGTTTACCATCCGTTATATCGATTGTGCTGCAAATATAACTAAAAAACGGAGCGAAGTATGCAAACGTTGGGATAACGTACCGATATTCATAGCAGGTGGAACAGTGAACTGAAGCATGAGCACGAAGTGGTAGAGAGGATCAGAGGGGAGAAAGCCTAAATGTGAAGCTAGTTTCACCACGCCAATCCCGACTGCAGGAAGTATTGCGTATCTCACACAAATCACTGCGACTACTGTCGTTGATTTCAACCTCGCCTTGCTTAGCCCTGCATCCGTTTACGGTCATCGTTGTTCAATACGGTTATCGTTTTTATGTGCATGTGGGCATGTAGTTTGTGTAGGTTTTCGACAGAAACGGTTACCTTGTGTTAGGTTGCCTCCAAGTATGAGAGTGATGCAAGGAATAGTTCCATCCCTACGTGATAAAACTTGCATTAGTTACACACAGCTCACTCACAGGGCAAGTGGTATACACTTAAATATGAAAAAAACGAGTCACTAGTTGTAAGTAAATACATACACTTTGTCGTTAGATCATACAACCATTAAGAATATAGAGTTTTCACGTACCCAAGTAATTTAACAGAATCGTCGATCACTCTAAGCGGAGCATTTTCACCGATGATAAGGTTCCGAAGCCATGTTACTCCTCCAAATATGAGTCCAATAATCTGGAAGTACATATAGCAGTCAGTTTGCTGTAGAATTGCTTCTTATCTATAGCAGGAAATCAAGAGGGTGTTTGGGGGTGAGCAAAAAATTCTTGTTCGAACCAAATTCAGCCAAACCAAACAAATCACTGAGTAAGTATACGAAACTTGCTCTGTAATTGGTCACTTTCCCTTAACTATACACCAATCACAAGACAAGTGTATTGCATTTGCCATATGACTAGTTCAGATTTGATCGAGCCGAATCCGAACGAGAATCTTCGTGGGGCAAGCTTATAAAATGTTATATACATCTTATAAAACGTTGGAGAGCTTATTCTCCTACAAACCCCTTGAGTATGGATGGTTAATTAGTTATAAGTAAACTCACTGCAGCAAGGACTGGAGGTGCTTTTAGCTCTTCCACTATCTGATGGAAAATTCCCAGTATTTGACTCCACACTGTTGCACTCTGCTTCCACTGATCATTCCTCTGCACAGAAATTGAGATTTCAAAACTCCAGAGGTTACTATAGAGAAAGGGGTGCGTAAATAAAATAAATAAAAAAAAAAAAAACAAAAGGGTGCAAAGAGAGATTCAACTTGTAGTGGCAAAAATGTAATTATTCAAGTTACCAATATTCTTACAAGTTTCATCCTATTTTATTCAAACACTTCAAATACGTGCTTATTTTAAACTAAGATATGTTATCTTATCAGCTCAAAAAATGTGTGATAACATATATATGAGCTTATAAGATGTTTTAACTAAGTTTAGCCGAACGCCCTCTTCAGTTACGAAACTTACAGGCACTTTCCTAGAATGATCTTCGCCGGCATTGGAGGACACAGGGACATGCTCTTCTCCACTGAGAAGAAGAGTTCTCTCATTCGCCTCCAAATCCTTGTTCGCCTCCTTCGACGGCTCCTCGGCGTCTTCCAACATCGCTCTGTATTTTGATGCGGCGCGCCGTATCAAGTGGTAAGTATAGGTCCATATGTAGAAGGATCCAAGCTGTTGATCAAAGCAATGTTTTCCTTTGTTTTAGATCAGATTCTGTTTCATCTTCTGTTTTATTTAATATATAAATTCCACGGGTATAAAATTTTTCTGCTAAATAAAATGAATGACATAATCTATATAAGACGTGGTATATATATATATTAAATAAAATAAAAGATGCAACAAAAATCGAAATAAAAAATTACTTACAGCCATTGAGAAAGAAACATATGAGAGGCCAACTCTGGTGCAAACAGCCTCTTCTCCAAAGGGATTCCCATCCTCCTTGCAGATGGCTGGGATTATTATCAGCAGAATGTTTCCCAAGTTTCCTGCATGCCCACCACAATTATTCAAATTAAAAAAAATAAAAAATTAATATACCAGTAAATTGGAGACACCAATAGAGTGCTCTTCAATTATATATAGTATAGATAAACACATGCATTGTGCGGGTGGGAAGGTTTTGTCTAGTTAAATATATAGGTTTTATTTTAATTTTAATCCTGTAATTGTATGTATTTTGCATTTTGGTCCCTTAAGAGTTGAAATTTTCAATTTGGTCCATTAATTTTGTAAAATTCATGATTCAGGGACTTATTTTGTCAAAACTTTAGAAATTGGCTGGACGACCACACGTGCAAGTCAAGCGCGTCCTCAAATTTAAATCAGCACACAACTTGCACATATAAATTTCCGACAAATTTAAATCTTTAAGCAAAATGTATTCTCAAATCACGAAAGTTATTAAACTAATAGGTCAACTTGCATGTTTTATTTTTATGAAGGGAACGCCAAACACTCATAATAATTACAAGACTAAAATTATAATACAACCTAACCTAAATATAGGTGTACCTGTTGCACATATAGCAATGATGAGGTCTTGGAGATGTGGCTGTGGTCTCAGTATCTTGACCGCTACCCATCCGAGTCCCCCTCCGATGAGAAAAGTTATGCCGACGTTAACAGGCATAAACCACCTAATTCAGAAGTTGTCGTCAAGAAGAGCGATTGGTTCAGTGTTTTTTTTTTTTTTTTTTCTTTTCCTCTTTCATTTTTTTTTGTCTTATATATATGTATATATATTATCTTATATATTTTAAGTAATTTTTAAATCTATAAAAGATAAATAATACAATTTTAAAAAATATTTTATTTTAAAATAAAATAAACCAAGGCGCAGTATACAAGTACCCTCCTTTCATGGAACCTCTGGATAAATTTTCAGTTTTTTTTTTTTTTTTACCGAAAACGATAAATTATTAATTTTTTTAGTATATTAATTACAACTATTGATATTAAGTATCTATATCTAACAATTATTGATAATTACGACAATAACTATATCTAACCCAACACCTACTATTAAAATTCATGCGTTTGGTGGTCGGACAAATTCAGCTTTTTAGAGAACCATGAATTAAAACTAAGAAAACCTTAAAACCATACCATGCGATGATGTCTTGAAAGCGCACGGTCTTTGCTAGACTTGCAAATATGAGTGATGGAGTGAAGACCACAAAAACTATCTGCAAACGCCACATTTTTGGATCAACCATTAGTGACGTAGAGGATCAATCGACGTCATCATCATCACCAACAAACAATCGATCAAAACGAAAAACGACAAGACAAGAACATATATCAAAACATGCATACACGTAAACATGCATATATATGTAAGCTGTACTCAGAACAAGAATCAACGTACTTTGTTCAAAGACCTTCTGGCATCAGGTGGCAGAAGCTTCAGATAATCAGTTGCCATGAAAGCTCCCAATACGCTAATTATAAGCACCTGCAGTATTGGCATCGACGATATCTCCAACAACGACCAGAACCCCATTTTCCCTTGTTACTCTCTCTCTCTCTCTATATATATATGTATGTATGTGTGTGTGTGTGTGAATCTTTGTAAGTATATATAGTGCGGTTGTGTGTCTCCTGCCTGTTTGTTTCACAGTGTGAATTTTTTGTAAGTATGGTTGAGCTGTATACAACTGCAAAAGTCAAGAAAGAAAAACGAAGAGAAAGTTAATAATGAGAATTAATTATTGAGGCTGTGGGGACAGAACTGTTTCATTATTGTTTGCTTCTATTTTTAAGGTGTTTTTCTCTATTTTGGATACATAATGAGAGAAAGGTAGAGATAGGTATGTGTGATTTTAATATATGGCTTAATGCAATTAATCTCACGTGATATTATAAATAAAAAAGCTACAATTATAGTAGGTACCACTTTTAGTCTCATAAAACTCAGCTACGTTTTTTAGTTTCAGAAAGTCACGTGCATTCTGATTTTGGGACTAAAAATGCGTTATTTAGGACTAAAAAAGCCCAAAATTAATCACTATTTTGGGGACTAAAAAGACTCAATTTTGAATTTTACGAGAATAAAAGCATCATCTGTCATAATTGTGATATCAACACAAATTCTATCCTTATTTTATGGAACTAAAAAAACTATTTTGCCCAAGTTAATTATTAAGGCTGTAAACTGATCTTTCATCTTTCTTAACATGTGCCAGTCACAATTTGGAGAAACACGTCTTATTGATTGAATTATGATAATGAGGAAATTAGTGGCTGATCAGAAAAGGGGCAAGGTGACATAAGTTGCCCCTTCAGGAATTGACGATCAGCCAATAAAATGTGTTTTTCTAATTTTCAATCCACAGATGATTGACACATGTTAATTTCCGACCAACTTTTTTAAAAATTCTGGGCAATTTTGTTTTGAAATTATAAAATTAAGAAAAAAAAAACAAAAGATCATCAACTCTTAACAAATTACAGGAATAAAGTGCCAAGTGACTATAATTATAGGATTAAAAATATAATTAAACTTTTAATAAATAGTATAGATTTAGACAAACATTCAGAATGCTTTTGACTATATATCCTTATATCGAAAAAACTAAAAGCAAAAAGAGAATTTTTTGGCCACCAATTAACTTTTTACTAATGAAAATTAATATGGTAATTAAACCATTTTAGTATTTCCGAAATTATATATATCATCAAAATTAATTTATTCCAATACTTTGGATTATTTTGAATAAGTGCATCATCGGGCTGGCAAATGAGCAAATTGCTCTCCTATAAAAAACATAGCAATTTACCTCCCTATAAAATAAAGCAATATACCCCCTGTCTAGGGAGGTAAATTACTTAATTTAAAAAACACAAGGTGATAATTGCTAATTTTTTTTATAGAGGGGTAATTTGTACATTTACAATATTTCAAGGGGCTCAATTTTAATTAATTAGCAGCAGCCTATTTTGATTGTGATTTCTCATTTTGAAATGAAATAATATTCTGATACTTGAAAAAGCAGTTCTGGTAACAAAGCAGATATGGGAGCATACAACCAACGGATCGGATTCAATGTATCACCTTACCTATATATATATATATTATGTATATATACATGCGTGCTATATTCGAGTTGCGGCAATCCAAAGCTACTCATGTAACCGATGGGGACATGGTCTTTTAATTCTGTAATTACAGGTTTGGCAATTTTGGTATGTAATTTTGAAAAAATTTCATATTAAAAAATAAAAATGATTGAAATTAGCTCAAAGTTGGTTATGGTTAATCTGACATCCCGTATTGTTTTACCCCGTGCCAAAATATTTACCATAATTTTTAACTGTAGCAAATATTTTAGTCTCGCTTGCAAAAACAACGGCTAATAGCAGTTGCGCAGCCGTTCTTAATTAGTATCTATCATGATGTTTTATATCGGACTAGAATTGCCACATGACGTACCATATTAACTGCCATGTTCTCCGAAGAGAATCAATAGTCAATTATAGAAAACATGTCGGCAAATTCTAGTTCGGGTTCAATTTGATTGAATTTAAGTTAATTATATGGGAAGTGTAATACATATGTAGGTTTACAGGTCAATAAAATAACCAACATATGATAAGTATGATACACTTATTTTGTAATTAATTTAATTCAATCAGACTTAATTCGTACAAAAACTTTTGTTACGTGGTAAGCGTCACGTCATCTATTTAAAAGAGGGATAAGGGTATGTGTGCGCGCGCGCGGCGGAGAGGATATGATCATTGTGATTACACCTAGACGGTCATGTGGGTGTGTATGTGCTGACCAACCATGCATTCAGCAAAAATACAAATACCCTTTTCTTATTACCAAGCTAGACGCAGAGGGGATTGGATTTTCCGTTGCACATTCTATTTTTGAAAAATTATTTTATATACGCAGCATGTGTATATTAAATAAAGCAGTACTACAAAAAAATAATTCGATTAATTAGCAACCAAAAAAGTTAGTATTCAGTTAATTAGCAAGTAAATTTTTTCGTTGCTAAGCTGCATTATTTAATACAGGGAATTTACTTGTTGATGAATTCAGCAATGAAGATTTATTGGTTGACGAATTTAGCAATGAATTGTTTAAGATAAATATTAAATAATGTAGATTAACAATGAAAATATTAAATAGGATCGGCAGAGAGATTGAGAGAGAGAAGCAATTTAAGAGAAAAGGATAACAGATGCATGAGAGAGAGAGAGAAGAACCTGAGATGAATGAAAATAGCCGCAGTATTGAGAGGAATTGAGAGATGATGCAGCTGGTGAAGTTGGCTATAGCTACTACTCTGCGCCCAATATATATCAACGTCTCTCTCTCTCTCTCTTAATGA
>NC_026157.1:595367-639620 GCF_000512975.1 Sesamum indicum
AGGATATATACATATATATATATATATCTGTTGTAAGAGCTGAGTCAGCTACCCCTTCAGACTCCATCATATATATATATATATATATAGAGAGAGAGAGAGAGAGAGAGAGCAATTGGGATTTGGATCCTCCTACTCTTAACACATGACATCTTTCTTCTCCTAAGTACCCTAATTATTACAACATTAATTAGTTACTTCTTCTCTCCTAACAAAGACTTGTACTACTACTCTACATCCATACGTTACTCTTGCATTCACAATAATTTTGGATATAATACAGGGGTATTTTAGTCAATTAAAAATAAAAAATATCAAAATATATAAAAAAATTCAAGCTCAAATGCACTTCAGGCCCGTGCACTTCTAACGAAAAGGGTTTTCCTTTTACTAAATTTATTAAAACAAGAGGAGGTTTTTACTCTATTTCTAAAATATAAGGAGGTTCTTAATTTATTTAGAAAAATATATGGAGTTAAAATGGAATTTAGCTCTTTTTTTTTTTTTTTTTGAAATTGATGTCGACACAAGATCAACTACGATGTATTACATCGCATGTAAGTTCTTGAGCAAAATCGTAAATCTGATCCCGTATTTTTTTTATTTTTTTTAATAATATTTCGATTCAAACTAATATATCAGTACGATTAAAACCAATAAATAAATTACATTGATTCAATACATAACTAAAAAAATAAACAAATTCCAATAACTTACATAAAATGAGACAAACACCTGCACATTCAGTGGAACTCGAACTCAAACCTCAAACTTGTTTACGGGACATCAATCTTTTCGGTAAAGGTAAATTTCATTAAATAAAAAATAATATAATAGTACAATACATCTTATTTAATCTAAACGGTTTCCTCGACAGGTCAAGGAATCCGCCATAAGCGATAAAGCGCACAAGTGCTAATCAGTAGGTAATTCTACACTAAGGATCTTCTATTGCACATCTCGAACCATCATCGAGGTGACATCAATCTTAGCAGATCCCATATTTGATAGCAGGTGACGATTTTAGTTGTACTAGAATTCAATTTGCAATTAAGTCTTATAATTTAAGAAAATTGGCACGTTAAGCACAAAATCAACCAAAAATTGCAAATCTAGCCAATTTCGGCATGTGCACTCCCATATTCCGGCCAGATTGCAATATTTGACTGTTTTTTCGTTTTTTCCCCCTAAAATTATAGGGATTAATTGTCAAATTCATTTTCAACAGAACTAAAATTGCAATTTTCTTTGAATTCTTGGCCTAATGATCGATGTTCACGTCTCAAAAATAAATAAAAAGTCATGAATCTCAATCTTATTTTATATGAATTGTTCGTCCTAGGACAAATTACATGGAATATTTTTATTCGAATCAGGTTTGAATTAAACTAATTATAAAGTAAATATAATATATTTGTCATGTAACTGATTATTTTTTTTTTAATTTTACACCAATCACACAAAAAATATATTATATTTATCATATAATTAATTTAAATTTGAATAATTTCGATTTGAATTAGAATACAGAACGTGTTTGTCTGAAGTGCTCCGAAGGAAGTTTTAACTAGGCCGCCTCTGACCTTCCCCTAAACAGGACAAATATTGATGAAGCCTCTGAACGGGGTGGGGTGGGTCCTCACTGAGGGTTTCCATGTGCCCAGTTTGTTGTCACACTGCAGACCAGATGACCAGTCCGTTGCGGAAGCTCCAAGGTTTTATTTTTATTAATTAGTCGTTGTTGCATGCAGTTCTACGAACATATAAAAAGAATCTATTAAACTTAAAAAAATTGTGAAAAATAAAAATGTAGTTTGAGATGAAAAGAAAAAATGTGATGAGAAATAAATGTGAGGGAAGGTGAGAGACTAGAAAATAAATTATAGCTTATGAATTTATTAAAAATATGAAAGTTTGTGAATGAAAAAAAATATGAACAAGGTGAGAGGAAACATGAAGCAGTGGGTTGAGAAATAAAAGAATTATAAAATAATTAAAAAAAATATTTAAATTATTATTGTGATAATTTTTTTTTTGAAAAAATAGAATTGATTAAAAGGTAAATTGGGGTGATAAAAAATTGGTACGATCAAAGGTTTTTTTTTTTTTAATAATAGTATAGATATATGTATGTTACGTATATAATTTTTTTAAATCAAAAAATTGGTACGATCAAAGGTTTTTTTTTTTTTAATAATAGTATATATATATATATGTTACGTGTATAATATTTTTAAATCAAATAAATTATATAAATTACACTCCTCTTTCCTAAGTGATGGGTACAACCCAAGAATGGGTTAAGAGGCCCAATACTCTACCTCTTGGCCCCAATTCTCGCGAGGGAGGAAGCCCGCCTCGGTGAACCCAATGATCGGGGCCCAAGTGATGATTGTCAACCCTTTTCCCACTTATACGTCACACTCTGACCCATGTGGTGTGCATTCAGACCTTCCATGTATACCCCCTTCTTTGACCACCCTGTAATATGCTTGGCGAGAAGGCGTTCCTCAAGAGCCTGGACTCTTGCACCCAGCAGACTCCCTGTGGATTGGGAGTCCCCCTCCACTCCGGACTCTCCCCGTTACCTGAAGTACAATCCCAACAACGTGATCCCTAAAAAATTGGACTTGACCAAGCCTTATCTCAACTGATTTTATCCAGGCACCACAAGAATAGGAAGTCCTAGTGGTTCCTTCATGAAGGAGGACACTCCACCGTAAGTAGAGGACTTATTCCCGAGCGAGGGGGATACCCTCAACCGGCGTAAATCTTGCTATTATTTTGCTGCACTTGTATTGCATTGTCGAACTCGATTTTACTTCTCTTTTTCCATCATCACGTTTTATTTCCTTAACGTGCTTTCATTATTTCGGGTTATTATTCGAAATCTAATACTAATTTGGGCGTCGGAGTGCTAACGTTTTATTTTACAGGTCTCTTTCTATCGAATTCTCCTCTAAATAATGCATGCCCATAGTCCAAGCCTGATCCCATTGGACTCGTGCTAAAACAACACGCATCATTTAGGTTTGATGTAATTACACGTAAACCCAATGTGATTTAAAAAATTATATCTAACACCCTTGAGGTTTGATTTCATTTAACCAATAACTCCCCACATTAGTCAATATTCACCGAATTTGCTGATATTAACAAAAAAATGAATGAAAATTGATATTTACCCTTAATTAACTTAAAACTTAATTATTGCAGGTCAAATATTTCTTTTCAAACTAAACTATCCTTGTAATGGTGAAGATATACCTCATCGCATGCATTAATATGTGATGACGTATAAGGCTAATTTGTTCATAAGAAGATTTATTTGACTTGCTATAAGTCAGTTTTAAGTCAATCCGGGGTAAGTATAAATTTTATTTTTTGATTCTTTTTTGTTAATATCAACAAATTTGGTGAATTTTAACTAATGAAGAGACTTATTTGTTAGATAAAAGCAAATTTTCAGGAATACTAAATATAATTTTTCAAATTATAAAAATTTTATATGTAATTAAACTAAGTCCCAAAAAAGGTGAATGTAATTATTCCTTAATAAAGTGAGGATTCTGAATACAAAGTCCATCCAACTTAAATTGTACATTAATATGGTTGAAATTTGCAAACTCCTTCCCTTTATGTTGGAGAACAATTTCCATCTTTGTGTTTCTTTTTTTCTTTTTTTATTTAGAGATTGTTTTTAGAGTTTATAAGATGTAAAGCAGTCATATTCTAAAAATTAGGATAATTACATTATTAGTAGTAGAAATTAAGTTTAATTATATAAATACTCCTATTCTATGTTAAATTATAAGTAAATTGTTTAATAGCAAAGTTTAAATATACACCTTTTCGAAGGTACATCTATAATTTTACAAACGACATGGAATTATAAGATGTATAATTTGTCGTAATATTATGTAAAAATAAGTTAATCAGTTAGATAAAATAAGATGTCGAAACTTATAAAATATCAATAATAACAATTTCATAATTAATCTTAAGGAGTTTGTTAAAATATTAAAAATAATTTTAAGAAAACTCCTTGCTTTTATTGAAATACCTTATAAGTTTCTGATATCTTATTTCTGGATTTATAAGCTGATTTTTTTTTTCTAAAAAAAATAACAACAACGTTATAAATCTTACAAAATTACATTTGGATTGATGAATTTAAGATTATGGATATCCGACCCCAAATACCAATACCAAATCCTTTGGATTTGTTCGAACAATTTTAAATTTAAAGGGTTTCAAACTTTTCAACTCTAAATTTAAATTATGTTTTACTGAATATTAATGTATATCTTTTCTTTTCTTTTTTTCCACAATAGAGGCAATAACAAGATGATGGATCTCAAATTCTTTTAAAATAAAGTCATTTAAAAAATTTTCTCCAAATTCTTCCCTCAAATCCAAATCATTCGCTCCACATTTAGTTTTTAAAAATTGGGTAAATTACGTATTTAATATAATCTTGAATGTAGTTAAATATATAAAAAAATTAAAAATAAAAAAAATATATAAAAGAACTAAAGAAATAGATACAAGCTCGAGTGTCTGCTCCCGAGCTTTCAAATACAAATATTTAGGCTCAAACTCGACTCAAACTCTTGTAGCGACTCGATTCATTTTGCAAAACTCGACTGAAACTCGTGTAATTATAACTACAAAAATAAGAAACATACTTATTATTTTATAAAAACCAATTAAATATTTATATAATTAAACTTGAACGGAGAAATATCAACGTAATTTACCCTTAAAATTTCAGAGGCTCATCCAAACACTCCCTTAACACATTATTTCCGGAATGAATTGTTAGGCTCGCAGTCGCACGTGATAACCAGTCATCTCTCCTCTTCTATATATACACCTAATTTCTGATATCTGTATATTACTACACCCACTTTCCAAACACTAATAATCAAATGACAATAATTATCTCGTCTTAATTTATTCATCGGCCAAACCACAAATAAAATAATAATCATATAATACATACATAGGTATATATATATATATGCATAATATACCATCCTATATCATTAAAAAAATTACTATTATTTGTAATTTAATGCAATGAATTAGAAGTTGTGGGACATAAATAATTATTATTGATTATAATTAATGCAAAATTTAGTATATCCACAACAACAAAATTATTTATTACGGCTAAAAGTCATGAAAAATATTTTAATCACCATCGCAAGAATCACGGCGAACAATCGGTGCGTGGCCATGGTCAAGAACTATTTATAATGATTTACTTATTTTTAACCATGTTAATTATCCATGGTTAAATATTAAACGAACCCTTATGTTACATGTAGAAAAATTTATATCTTTCGTCCGATAATTTAAATTTTGTTTACTTTTAATCCCATTTCTTACAGAATTCTCGAGAACAATCCAATCACCTTAAAAAATTCTCATTTTCAATTATCCAACAAACTTCCGATTAGTAACTTGACGGAAAAAATAATATGTAAATCATGTTATTGTTTTTCTTCATTTTAAAAAGATAACGGCTATATAAATCCGCACTTGTTTTTTTTTCTTATTAACTTTTTAACGAGAGTCGACATAAAAACAAAAAAAAAGTGAGATTTTTTATTTCAAATTATAAGACTTTTTTGAAAAATGGCGTAATTAATAAATTAAAAATGAAGTAAACCTAATTGATGAGACGCTTGCCAAATCGAACTTTGCATCTTTGTCTACGATGTGATTTTTGACTATATTATCTGTACAGTTAGCATCCAAATAGGAAGAACTAAAGGCTGCAACTTGTCTACTACCAATATTATTATCAGTGTCCAAATTGAATTAGATATGATTAAATTAAAAAAGTATATTATCCCGATTCTCCTGAAATTTGATATTATTATAAATATCTCATTTTTATTTGAAAAATTATCAATACTCCTTGATTTTAATGGTCATTTTAACAATTAGCCTAATCAGTTTTCATCCATTTTTGTTGTGAACTGATCAAAATGCCCTTGTGGACTAAAAGTTATAATTTTATTTATTTTTTATTTTTTATGGGCTAACATTTGATTTTATTTGTAAATTTTTATTTAATTTTAAAAAAATACAACAAAAGCAAAGTTCGTAATTTCATACCCCATTCCAAAGATTACACAATTTTATCAAATATTAAGGGGTATTTATTATTTTTCAAATAACAAAATAGTATTTATAATTATGACATATTTCAGAAAAGACAGTTGTAATTTACCGTATTTAAAAATTTAAACCGTTAGATAACAAAATTATTCTATATCAAATATTTTGACACGTTTTTATCATATACAAATTCTGCATGTCTCGAATTCTGGATTTTTTATGCAGCCTAATTTTAGTATTATGTTAAATAATTATCTTATTATTACGCAAAGAAATTATTTAATATTTAATATTAATTTTATTCAATAGCTTCCTTTTATTTTGTTAAAAATGATGTGTGAAATCTTCAAGTTATGTGTAGGTATGCATGTGGACCTTGCTTTGGAAAAAGTCCAAGTCAACGACCAGATGTAATTAAAATATTCAATTATTGGTGTTTGAAAAATATTCTAATAATAAATATCATAATTTGAAGACTTTTAAAGTGGTTAAATTAAATAAAATTAAGTGATTGGGGTCGAGAATAAATATAATAGAATTAAGGGTTAACTATATTTATACTCTCTTTAAAAATATGAAATACACTTTTTCTTAAAGAAATTTTAAAATTACATTTGTACTTTTTCAAGAATTATTCGCGCACACATGATCTATTTATGTTAGAATTTGAGTAGAGAAAGCTGACGTCAGCCAAGAAAATTACATAAGTTAGGATTTGTAGCACTCGATAAAGTACTTGATCAACACATTTCACAAAGTCCATATGAAAATCTTCTAAAGGCTATATTATAACGACTATATCTGGTCTTTGAATATGTTATTATACAAATTTGAAAAAAGAATATAGAAAAATAATTTAGGACGAAAGTTATTATTAACTACAAAAAAATAATAATTTTATAGTAAGGTTTTTGTAACGGCCAAGTTAATATTTCGAAACTGTTTTTTAACATTGTAACGGCAGTCCTGGCTTTTTGAGCATTTCAAAATCCTTGTAACGGCTTGCTTGAAAGCCATTACAGTTTGTAATGGGTTTATTAACGGCCATGCGAGACCGTTACAATAATAGTTCAATTGCAAAAAAAATATTTGTACCTATTTTTGAAATGGCAAAATTAAATTTGATATAATTATTATTGGAACGACCTTTGTAACACATATAGATATGGTTGTGCTTGAATATAGGAGTAGTGTTTGGAATACTTTTTGTAACAGTCATGCGTTATATTGTAATGGTTGTTGTATCGAGTTTCATATTTTTTCTCTCAGCAGTTTTGTAACGACCTTTGTAACCCCTTATGCGTATGTTGGTTTTAGTTTTGCAACTGCCTTGGTTACTACTTTTTACATTGCTTTGGAGACGGAATTTTGAGCGGCCTTGTTCAAATATGGTAAGTATATTTTACACGATTTTTGTAATGGCTTCGTGATTATATGACAGTTATATTTATCCAAAAGCCTGTTACAAATGCAAAGACAAAAAAATGTTTTCTATAATGTTTAATTATATTTAATCTATTTTAATATTATTTTTATAAAACTAAATTATTGAATTTTTTTTTATATCTAGGTAGTTTTAGTTTCTTAAATGTGCAATATTATCTAAATACATAATATAACAAGAAAATAAAAATAATTTAATTACACAAATAAAAGTATTGTTTTTTACATTGTAGTTCTACAAATAAAAAAATTCTAATCTAAACCAGCATCTCCATAGGCCGCGTGTTCGTCGTCGTCGTCGGATACCAGGGGATCAACTGGAGGCTGGTATGCTGGAGGATTGGGCTAGGTGGACCCATCGGCCACATCCACTCCTCAAGCCTCGCTACCGGATCATCAAGGATGGGGCATGGAGGTTGTGGTAGTGAGGGGGATGGAGCAGTGGACCCACTGGGTTGTGATGGTCCAGCAACCGCGTGGTGCTCGACCCTCTTTTAGCTGCCCGTTGCTGACAGTCACACCTGTTGCTCGTTTGGGGCCACTGAGCCTTACGAGGACAATGGAGGGTCTTGATCACCGTTTTTCTGGTTTGACGTTCCTCTATTATTAGATTTTAAAAGAAATAATTTTAAATTCAAAAATTAAATTATTTTTTACACTTATCGTGACCTCCGTTGCCCTCGGGCCGCTCCATTGGTCGTCCTACTTCTTTTTGTAGCACTTGTCGAACACCTCTATTTGTTTGACGGGATGTCCGAGTTGTGCCTCCTGTTCAAAAATCATTTAAAGAAAAGATTAAAAATTTAAAAAATAAAAATAAAATTAATCTATAGTTTAAAATACTTACCATCTTACGGTTGTGGGCCCCAATGGAGGACAACCCCCTATGGTACACAGTAGCAACTGTATTTGAGTTGGCTGACTAATTGACTTTATTCTTAGCCGACTGAACCTAGAATTCTGGGCTCGCCTAGTACTCCAGAAGTTGGCGCTAGATCTCCTCGGCCAGCTACAACGGTCGGGCCAATTGATTCCAAGCATCGGTGAACTGCTTCTGCAGAAATTTACTAGCCTGCAACTTGAGGACCTTGAACATCGACTCTTCATCGCAGTCCCACCAGTAAGACAGCTGCAAATTTCACATATTAAAAAAATATAAATATTAGATGAAAAATGTGAGTATTATTTAAAATTAAATATTATTCTTACCTTTACATTGTTAAACCAGAATAACTGGTGCTCTTGTGGGATCTGTGATATGTTCCCCGGGGGATGCGGATAATGTCCTCTGACCATAGCATGGATTGCTGTATGAAAATCTCGATCGGTCTAGAAAAATAATTGAATATTAAAAATAATACAAAATTAATGACAATTTTATAAAATAAATTAATAAATTATTGAGTACGTATGTACCTCGCATCCCGGTTGCTGATATATTGCATCTGGACCACGGCCTGACTGGGGCCTATGAACTGCTAGGGCCCACCGTAGGTGACCTACTATGGCGGGGTTATGTTATGTGGATATCGACTCTGGTGGTGGGGGTGCATCCACACCAAAAACAGAAGGAGGACTTGGAGGGCTATGATCTCATTTAAGAGGAGGTGGAATACCGATAGTCATGGATCTACAATTTAAAAATATTAATATTAAAAACTATTAATTGTCCAAAATTATCTAAATTTCGCAGTAAATTTTAATAAACTTGATGAAATGAGATTAAATTCCATGATTATCTGAAACTCCGTTATTTTCCTAAAATTGGCGTTAAAATTCTTTATTAAATTTGAATTAAAGTCTGAAATATTCCAAAAATTGCATTGAAGTCCATTATTTAGCTAAAAATTGCATTAAAGTCCATTATTGTCCTAAAATATCAATTAAAGTCTATTATATTCCTAAACTCTATTATGTTCCTAAAATTGGCATTAAAGTCTTTTATTTCAAAGAAATTTGAATTAAAATCCAAAATACTTTTAAAATTGCATTGAAATCCATTATTTAGCTAAAAATTGCAGTAAAGTCCATTATTTTCATAAACTCCATTGTTTTTCCAAAATTGGAATTAAAGTGTTTTATTTTAATAAAATTTGAATTAAAGTCCATTATTTCGCTAATAATTGCATGAAAATCCATTATTTTTTCAAATTATAAACAATTACAGAAAAATACCGAATCACTTTTCAGAAAATTACAAATAATTATCCAAAATTACACAAAATTAAATTTGTATTACAGAAAATTACCTAAAAAATTGCAACATTACCTAATATTACAGAAAACACCTAAACTTACAGAAAAATTACAAAAAATTAGGAAAATTATAGAAAAATTATCCTAAATTATAGAAAATTAAAATAAATATCCAAAAATTATTTTAAAAAAATCAAAAAAATTATTTCCATAAAAAATCACGGAAAAATCATAAAAAAATTGTAAATTACAGAAATTATCCATATAAACAATAAAATCATCACACATATAAACAATAACTTATTAACAACAAATATACCCAATAATGTGCATGCATTATGAAAAAACTATTTCAAAGCCGTAAAATTGTAGGAAAAAAAAAGGAAACTTTTTCCTAAGTACCCCTTATACATAATTTTTTTGGAACGATCATAGCCATTACAAAAGCCGGTGAAAAAGGTATTACAAAACGTGATGAGCCGTGTTTAAATGAATTAAATAATATAGCCGTGTATAACGTCGTTATAAAGAGAGTTACAACATATGATATTTGTACTTAACATAAATGACATCATATTGTTTGACTGGTCATAAAGCCGTTACAAAGAGTATTCCAAATATTGAAACGACATCGTTTTGCCACTCAAGTTCATAAAGCAGTCACAAATGATATTCTAAATAATCAATTATTTTTTATTAAAATATACATAAAAATCCTTACTGAATAATTTAATTTTGTAGAAAGTATCCATTATTTGGAATTATATAATTAAAATACGTAAAAAATATTTTGTGGTCGAGATTGATATATGTTCAATAAATTTGTATATTCATAAATATTAGTATTACATTGATACAACTATCACTTACATTGTTGAATATGGATCAATCGGCCTGATAAAATTAAAATCAAACCATTAAATATGATTATACTTACAGTATAATATATTTGTAAAAGTTTTAGCCTTATTGGATATATGGATATCAAGATATCATATCTGGAATATAAGAGTAATTATTCAAGATGGTGTATCGTTGAATCAGGGCATGTGATTTTAAATCATACCATTTGATATGATTTAATGGACACAATCATATATATATAAATTCGGTATGAATCAGGTTCCCGAATTTAAAAATATCGTAATTGCAAACTTATTTTTGAAATAGAAGAACCGTTGTAACGATTCTACAATTTTGGGACAGCACCGGCTTTTGGCACAATTTTTATAATGACCAATTAAATAAAACGATCTCCCCATCCTTTTTTAATTTTGCCGCCATTACTATAACATGGACCGACTTTTGTAACGGCCATTACAAAAGTTCATTTTCCTCTAATTTTTTAGATGGTAGCCGAAAGTTTTTCGCCATAATTTGGTACGGCTATTGTAACTGTTTGGTTAATATTTGGCCTTTACAAATAAATTATTTCTTTAAAAAAATAAATATTTATTTATAAATATTTGGCTTTTAGATTGATGTAGTAGGCCCGAACAAATGTAATATTTTTATGGGACATGTATTTTGTGGACCATTTTTGAGGCTATGAAATTTTTGGGGATATATTTCGCTAATTATTACCATATGCCATAAGATTATTTCTAAATGAAGCACCAAAATTCAACTCATTTTCATATTAATTATGGCATGTTTTATTGTTGTTAGACAAAATGCAATTTTATTCTTAAATTGGTAATTATTATTATGATCTTTAATTTCTGTGGGAGATGATTACTATCAAAGACGCGAAATTTTCAGTTCCACTGAATTAAAGAAAATAACGATATTTACTTGGATTCAGAATAAAATTATAGAACGATACCTAATACCCTTGCGCAAATACAGTAATGGAGATCGAACCAGCTTTTTCTGAGTTTTATGGTAGTAGCAAATTAGATGGCCAAAACTATGCAATGTGGCATAGAAAAATTCAGTATTTTCTATATCACAAAAAGATTCTTGATTATCTCACCACTAGCATGGTTGAGCTAATAGAGCCTGCATATGGACAAACTGCCAAATATCATTGTGAATTAGAAGCATACAAAAAGTGGCTGGAAAAAGATATGAGTGCGCGCTTTACTATGTTAAGCTGCATGCACGATAATCTGATACGTGCATGCTACGAGACAAAGGACTCTAACCCTTAGGTTCAATCAATATGTGTTTGACCCAAAACACTCGATGATCCAACATCTTGATGTGATGAAGGATATAATTCGAAAACTCCAAAATACCGGTTGTGAGCTCAGTAATGAACAACAAATTCTGATTGTCCTTAGGCTGCTACTTGAGCAGACTTGGGGACATGTGAAGCTAGTACTAACGCACAATGAGCAAATAAAGACGCTCGATAATGTCGCCAGTCATATGAAACTTGAGGCTAACCATAGAGAATCTAAACGCGCTCAACATGTTGTCTTTTTCACACATGCCGGTTAGCGTAAGTCTCACAAAGGCAAGCGTTGGAACAAACCGACTAGTGCAGGACCAAGTCTTAGCCAAAGCCAAAAGCAAAACTTGGCTCTACAAAGTGACAAGGCAATGAAGTATCGTCGAGGAAAGAGGAGTGAAAAGAAAAATATGCAGAAGGTCAAATGCTAAAACTGTCAAAAGATGGGCCACTTTGCTCATGAATGCACTGAGCTAAAGAAGGTAAGATCTAATCCCAGCTCTTCAAATTCTTTTGTGTGCTCACACGTTTTTGTGGCTAATTCTCACCTAACAGGTGCAACAAAACATGTGACAATGGATTGAGCCGAATTTGTGAATTACTATTGAGTGCCAACATGCAGCTATTACATCGCTATGGGGAATGGCGCACAAGAGGAACTCCTTAGGATTGGTTCATACCAACTCAAGCTGGACACTGGCGTGAGCTACTCCTTAGTGATGTGAAATATGCATCGAACATTCAATGTAATTTACTTTCAGATACTGCATTGATGGGACATGGTTTTTCTTTTCTATTTGAACAAATAGGTTTGTCTATTTATTTTGGAAAAGACCTCTATAGCTTAGGAGTATTAATAATGTTTTTTCATGCTACGTTAGCAAATGAATTGTTTCTTATGTTTCTTCTTCTGTTAATATCTATGATATATATGTTTTTATGGCATGCAAAATTAGGACTTATAGGACAAGAAAGGATGACAGGGTTAACTCGAGAAAGCCTATTGGGGTCTCTCGCTAAAGTTAACCTTCCTACATGTGAACCATGTACGGCTAGAAAAGCTTGTCGTAAGCCTTTTGGAAAGGATAAAAAGACTACTCACTAGAGTTAGTCCACTCTGACATATGTGGGTCGATGAATGTGAGAGCACGTCATGGTGGATTTTATTTTCTCACTTCCATTGACGACTATTGGCGATCAAAAGTGCTTGATTGTTTTAAGTGATTATTGGCAGAGGTTGATAATCAAAGAGAAGTGAACCTTAAAGTTCTTAGGGCTGATAGAGGGCGAGAATATCTTTCTAAGCAATTCAAGCAAATTTTTTATACCCCACAACAAAATAGAGTTGTAAAGAGGAGGATTCGAACACTTCTATAAATGGCTAGATTGATGATGGCACAAGCAAATCTCCCAATATCCTTTTGGGAGATGCAATTTTGACTATTGCCTACATCTTAAACCATGTCCAAATTTGTTCCTTGATTCCTTATGAACTATGGCATGGCAAAAAACCCAATTTAGAAGGCTTATTCCCATGGGGGTCGTCAAGGTTTGTATATAGTACCTCTCATAAATATGGGAAATTGGGTCCTAGAGCCAGCAAACTTATCTTTTTAAGATATTGTGAGCACTCTAAGGGCTATGTGATGTAAGGTGAACACCTTGATAAAGGGATGATTGAAATTGAATCACGCGATGTAGATTTCCTCTAGGAGGATTTCCCAAGCATAAGTGAAGTCAAAGGGAATCTTGAACTATATGAGTTATGAGATCCTCGGGGAGACACATTTATCATTGTTGAGGGTTAGACACCATATTCTTACCCAGTGATCGATGGAGATAATGAAAGTGACCCTAGATTGAGTGGGAATTGTTCACTGGAGGAATATAACTCAAAATCCACAAATACAAAGAAGCAAACATGGAGGAGCCGGCCTCGATACAAGATCGAAGGCGAATCCTTTATGTGTGCTTCTGTGGATATTGATGAACCAGCTACTTATGAAGAAGCTGTGACTTCACCAAATACAAATGAGTGGGTAACTGCAATGAAAATGGAGATGAACTCTATGGCTAAGAACAATGTTTGGGAGCTGGCAAATCTTCCAGCTGGGCGTAAGATCATTAGGAACAAGTGGGTTCTAAGGTAAAATGTAAAGCAGATGGAAGTATCGACAAATTTAAAACTCGATTAGTGGCAAAAGATTATCCTAGAAAGAGGGTATAGATTATGAAGAGACATTCTCCCAGTGGTGAGGTTCGCTTAATTCTAGCCATTGTCACCCACCTAAATTTGTAATTGTTTCAGATGGATGTAAAGACTGCATTTCTCAATGGAGAACTGGATGAAGAAATCTATATGGATCAACCTGAAGGTTTCCAGGAGATGGGGCAAAAGCGCAAAGTGTGTTGCTTGAAACGTTCCATTTATGGCTTAAAACAATCATCCAGGCAGTGGTACTATCGATTTCATCGAGCGATCACCTCGACAGGCTTTATGATGGTTGAGGAGGACCATTGTGTGTATGCCAAGAGAAGTGAGAAGAATTTTTTTATTCTTTCATTCTACGTGGACGACATCCTATTGGCAGGAAATAACATGGAGATGATAGTCGCCACTCAAAAGTGGTTGTCCTCAACGTTAGAGATGAAAGACATGCGAGAAGCTAAGTACATACTTGGTGTAAAGATACACCATGATTGCTCTAAGAAACTTTTAAACTTGTGTCAAAAGGATCATAGAGCGATTTCATATGCACAATGCTAATCCTATTGACATGCCTATGGACAAAAGGTGTGTTCTTAGCAAAGAGTTGTGACCTAAGACAAAAGAAGAAAAGAAACGCATGGCTAAGATTCTGTATGCTAACACTATAGGAAGTCTGATGTAAGCTATAATGTGTATTGACCAGACCTTTGCATTGCAGTTGGAATGGTGAGTAGGTATCAAAGTAATCCTAGACCCGACCGTTGGGTAGTGGTTAAGAGAATAATTAGATATCTTAAAGGAACAAGTGATCTAGCTTTGTGCTAACATGGGGGAAATTTAAGGCTGGTTGGTTATAGTGATGCTGATGGATCAACGGACATAGATGAATGCAAATCCACATTAGGATATGCTTATTAGGAGGCGCTGCTATGACTTGGTGCAACAAGAAGCAGCCTTGCATATCTCTTTGTTTAATGTGGAGGCAGAATATGTTGCTTGTACATCAGTAATCTAAGAAGCTATATGGTTAAGGAGAATCCTTAAGAGTCTGCGCATTTTGACGCATATTGATGATGTTGTTGTGATCTATTGTGATAACACAACCAAGATAGCATATGAAAAGGACCCCAAGTACCATGGGAGGACAAAGCATATAGATAGCAGATATCACATAGTTCGTGATATTATTGCGCAAAGAGAAGTGGTTCTCAGGCATATTCCTATTAATGATATGATTGTTGATCTCTTTACTAAGCCTTTGCATAGAGACGCATTCCATAGGCATGTGAGTAGTATGAGACTGCATAGGATTTAAACATTGAGCCTATAAGAACAGTTTTTTATCAATAAAGAATATGTGATTCTTAATTTTGTTAGTGTACTGTGTCTATTTCAAATGTATGAAATGTCATTAAGCCCTAATTGGCCCTTTCACACAGGCAATCATCCTGGCATTGTGACAGCGAGCAGGATTGAGACTTAAAAGATCATTTGGCATAAATGAGTCATTCGATTGATCACCTTCACACTTGAGAAATGGAGAAGGATAATAGATAACGAATAGTCACCTTAGCTAGAGGAGTTAAGATGAAATCATATATTTCGATCAACTGTGAAGTATATCCAAATTTCATAAGAGGCCTATTTGAAGCTGAACGTGCGAGCTATTAGAAGGCATTAAGAGAGTGACATCTGGGAGTAAGCAAGTCGGGTGCTTGGATAGCGACTATGCTCAGGTTCATATGATGTTAAGAGCAATGGCATGCCCAAGTTGAGTGGGAGCTCCATCATAACATGTGTTCATACTACATATGCTTTAAGACGATCTTTCATGAGAAGTGACTGAATGGATCCCTGCTTCGTTACTGTGTGAGCCCATAAAACAATAGACGTGCTTGTGGATCCAAGGGATTGCTTGGAAGGCAAGCCGTAGAGATCCGAGGTTCCTCGATTCATTCCGTTGCAGGTTTCAAAACAAAACTATTGAGGTAATTACCGGAACTCTTTAATGTGCAGCGTGTATCAATTATGTGATACTTATATGCCATAATTTCCAACATAGATAGTTACGTGTTTTAAATTTATGTTAGGAATTACTTATAGAAAAGATATTTGTGTTTGGATCAAGTAATCATTTGCTGTGCTTGATTCAAGTTATTAATTATTCTTTCAATATATATCCCTTAGATTGATTTAAGAACTCTGCCCATGAATGCATCAAATAGATACTTAGTACTAGATTTGTTCAGTTACAACAGGAGATTTATCATTGAATCTTTAGGCAATCTATAAAACTTTCCGAGAACAATTACAGATTAAACAAGAAAAAATAATATTTTGCCCTTATCCCACCTCAACCTTCTCCAGTTCTTGACCAATAATAAGATTATGATACAAAATTACAAAACCAATTATGACAAACAGCTAAATGAGTTCATACACAGTAACTTCCCTATCAACTTTCTATACAGCCTCTAATAAACACACAACTCAACCCAACAATCCTCTTTAAATCGCTACCGCACTGATTGAATACATTTTTCCTTGTTATTGGCATGACTTACTTGTCAAGATACTTTATCAGCAAGTTCTGTTTTGTTGATCCTACTCAAGTTCTACCATTATTTCCACCATGTATATCAAGCAAATCCGTCAGACGAGAATGATTCACAACTCTTGGAATCTTTCCTCAATGTTACGAGTAGATATCCTTGACCATTTCCTCAATCATATCTCCAATGATCTGGCATTCTATATCCCGAACCAGAGCATTTATGTCATCATCCATCAACCTGGACCACGGGTTGGACTTCAAATCTCGGGCCAACATATTATCAAGAGCATAATAAGATCTATCTACCGGAGGATGTATGTATACTTGAATGATATTCCATGCTTGCGCTAGTAAGTTCCTTCCATGGGGAGGCTTTTGCACGCGACCAATAGCCTTTTCCGCATACCTAGACATGTTTGCTGGTTCTCTCAGTATAGATGGCAGTACTTCATTTAACAAATCAAGTATCATTTTGTGGTTTACTTTTTCTCCATGATCTTTTCTACAACTTTCTTCATCATTTATGTTTTTCTGGTAAGTTTCTTCCACTTCTTCAAAGACCTGAGTACTGATAGGCTTGCCAAGTGGGTCCCATTTCGAAAGAGATCGACTGTACGAACCATCATACAAACCAGCAGCAATGAGCAAATCTCTAATGTAGGCTTCAGCTTCGTCATCTATTTCTGCTTCCACTTCAGCGGGCTGCTGTACGTTTATAGTTTCCTCTTGAACACCTCCTTCAAGTTGATTCAATTTCCTCCTTAGCTCTGCATTATCAAAAGAATTAAGAATAAGTACATAAATTAAGCAGCTTAACCTGCATGACACAGTATCAAAGGAGGGGAATTCTGTAAATTACTTGAATTGCTTGCTTCTGGATTGTTAATATGATAACAATGAATTCAACTATGGGATTAAAGTAAGGCTAATTCTGATCTTTAAAAGATTATGGGTTTCAAGAGAAAATTCATAAATTCAATTCAGTCTAAGAGATTTTCTGTGCAACCACACTGAACCAGCATTTTAGGAAAGCCTAAATGGAAATAGAAATCCTTTTTACAAACTTAAAGGAGTAATTAGCTGTACTGCTATTTTACACATTGGTACTCATGATAAATATAGAACAAATATAAACTAATTATAATTTGTGAAGCTAGATGGTCAGGAATATGAGAAAGAAAGCTGTGAATAAGTAGTCCGGACAATTTTGCAAGTTGCAACGCTCAGAACTCTTAATATATAAGTGAGGAAAAGAAGAATAATGAGATTCACTACTAACCATTCAAGTTTGAATTTATTTCTCTGAAAACATGGGACATTTCGCTATCCTCCGGTTGATGTGCACCTGACGATGATATGGGGCTCAAGTAATCGGCTGCCCTCCAGAATTCTTCATGAACACTACTGCATACAGATGCAGGGCTTGGTGGCACTTCAGTTGAATTCTCCTACAAAAGTTTAAAAATAAATAAATTAGAATTTCAATGTTACTTGATTAGCAATTAATTCTATTCGAGAAGTGGAAAATAATTTTCAGTCAGTAAAGTCCTCACATGTGTTTCAGAGAAACTCGTCGCCACTGTTGGTCCACTAGTGATATCTTTCAAGAGGTTCTTTTGATTTTGTTCCGATCCCTCCACCAACTTAACTCTCCTACGAAACAGTCTCCCTCTAAGTGTCAAGCTGTACCTAAAGCTCGAAACCTTTTCCTTTATGTTAAATTTGTCCTTTTTCTGTTTTTCAATATTTAATGAGACCTTCTCAATTACTTCATGCTTCCTCCTGATCTGGGCTCCAGTTAATATATGGCGATCCTCCAGAAGGAGTTTCCCGAAGGACGTTCCTGATACGGGAGCAGACAAAGATCTAACTAGATTCCTAGGAGACAAATCCTTGGGATGCATTTCACCCACATTAAGCTCCCCTCTGAAAGACCTGCTTTGCTTTTCTAATTCATCTGTAAGACACTGAGGATAACTAGTTCTACCATCTTTCCATGTACCCCTTGATTGTCCAGCTCCACCCTTCTCAAAATCCGACATGGATAACCTGGAACTATTACGGACAACCTTTGGCACTTCTTGATGTATTTCTCCTCTGAGAACATTCCTCAATCTCTCTGCCAAGAATCTCCTTGTATCTTTGTGAATGAACTCAGGAGAACCTGCTGCATTTAACTGAACTTCACTTCTATTTGATCTTGTAGACACTGAACGGGGTAAATTCATCCCAAGGTCCCTTGAGACACTATCTCTGACCTCTTGTGCTATCCGCCTAGCTATTTCTCTTGGTTCTGACGGCTTTTCCCAATAAGGTGTCTCAATTCCTCCTCCTCTAACAGTTGTACTCCTTTTTGCACTTTTACCTTGCAACTCAGACTTCAGCCTTTCCTTCACCTCTTCAAGAAAATCTTCTATACTACCCCTCTCTTCTGAAATGCTGGGAGTACTGTTCCACAAGTCCTCATTGATGTCGATCCTGTCAGGGCCAGGTCTTAAAATCACAATCTTGGAAGGAGCAGAAACATTATCAAGTTTCTGGTCAGAATTCATGAGTTGAGAGGTTCTAAAGTCTGTTCTTGGGATTCTATTCAAATATCCCTCAGCTGAATAACATAAGTTTTTCTTTTTGCAGCTGCCAGAAGTAAGCATTTGGTGTTGATCTACTATTTCTGCAAAATCATTAGGTTCCCTCAGCCTCTCGCTATTTGTGATTCTCTTAGAGTCTGCGTAAAGAAACATCTTTTCTCTGTTGAGGTCCTCTTGTGCAATCAACTGGGCTGTGGCACTGCTAAATTTTATAACATTAGAACATTCGTTAAATCTTGCTGCTTGCCATGCTTCAAACTCTTTCTTAAACTTTTGCAGTTCCTCTTCTTGAGGATGTTCTCGAGGCTTAGGCCTGTTCAACTTCATATAGCTGTTGTCATGATCAGCATATCTGTCAGTGTAATGGCCAAAGCAGCCAGCTTCCAGCTGCTGAGAGCAATTTGATGTAGAGATACCATGACCATCTGAGCCCTTCCTTGATCGTTTGATATCCATCAACTTGCCCGTTTTACTTTCATTCTTCATATAAACCAGTTGTGGTGCTGATTTTGACTCGAAAGGTAACGTATCAACTCCCATTAGTCGGGCCACTACACTTGGTGCATTTTTTTTGGAATTTGGTCTTTCAGATATCTCTTCACTAATTAACTTCTTTATTGGAGCCCCGGAGGAATAGTAGTCCTTAGCAGCTAACTCCTTTGTCATGTCATGAGCATACTGAATATATAAAGCAGTTGAATAGAATCAGAGGAAACCAGAAGAAAAATGAAAAACAAAACAAAAAAGAGCAGCTTCAGAATCTCAGATGTCTTTTTAGGATCAAAACAACTTGTGGCTGCTAAGCTTTGTTAGCAGCTTGGGCTTGAATAGCAGACCAGGCAACAGATTGTTTTGTTTTAATGAAGGAGTTAGTTATAACATGAAAGGGTGAGAAGGAGCATATTCTCTCAGAAAGCCCCTTATCACTAAGATAAGATTGGGTCTAAGCAATTATACAGTCACAAGGAAAAGACTGTAGGCTAAGAAGAATAAGTTTGGATCTCAAACATCAAAAGAGTGGTTTGGTTCCTACTGCAGGGCAAACTCCAAGCATTTAATTCTAAATTGTCACCCATGCAACTACTTGTTACAAAGAACCAGAGTCTCGATAAAAGAACCCATCCAAGAAGAGCATGAATCTTGGGGAGTGAGGTGCACAAACCAATAATACAGTGAAAAATTCCTAAACTCAACCAAAGCACCAAAAAGGTTAGTTACAAGACGTCCGGACTGTTAAAGACCCAGAATAGCACTAAGAGGCAGAGTTACAAAAGTTCTACACTCCACAAGGACAACACATGAAAAAGCTCAGATAGTTATAACATGAAAGCAACGGAATATTTGGTACCAGTATATTATCTCTCGCAGCATATAAGCCATAGGCTGTTTCCATTGGCAGTTCCAAACTGTTTCTAGGAGCCTCCAGTCCTGAAAAGAAGTGGGAAAGAGCATTACTTCTAGTTACTGATTGAATTTGGTCAGATCATATTTAGTTTTCTACTTTTTCAGGGAACATGGTGCAACAAAATTAGATGATATGATGATAAGCTCCAAATTATCAATGCCCTTAATTTTGGTGAAACTGTAACCCCATTGATCCAAATTAATTCCAATTTCAAGTTCATAATTATTTGGACAAGAACCAATAGATGACAGATGTGGAAACAGGGAAGAGAACTTCATTGCTGCATAATATTGATCTCAAATTCTCAATCACATGCTATGTACATAACTATTGTTACAGAAACATAAATAACTATAATCAATTCAGAAACTTCAAAATCACATCTAACTCAATCAATCTCATGTCCATTAGGAAGACTCTCGAATGATTAGCTTTAGAAGTGTGGAAATAAGTTGACAAAGCATATCTTAGTAGTTCTGCAACTTGGTCATACTTACCACCAACATGTCTCTTATGTGTACCAACTTTCCTCGCCATGATGTCCTCTCCAATGTCAAGGAGGTCCAACAAGCTTCCCATGCAACAGAACTGTCCCCGAAATAAAGCTGCAATTTCATCAATAAGTCATCTCCGTTCTATCGAGCCTCCACATCACTTATTAATGATCAAAATTGCAAGAAGCCGCATCCTGCAGAATTAGGGATAGTGTTATATGAGCTCAACATATGGATCCCTTTACAACTATGAAATACATAATTGGTTAAATACAAGGACCCATCTCCTCAGACAATAATTGCATGATCTAATTTCCTGCACAGAGAAAAGGAACTTGGTTCTTGAAGTAATACCAGGGAATTTAGAGGCCAACTGATTGCAATCATTTCAACTCTGAAATTGACCAAGAATGAAGAAACTATATTTCCCTTAACTGTACATGTAAAGAGATTTCTATGGCAAAATCCAATAGTTCTGTAAAACCAAAGCAGAAATTAATCACCCAAGAAAAGAGATCACTTGATGACTACTGCTATTTGTATCATCACATTACAGATCATTTGATGTTAGAGTTGTAAACTTTTCCAAACTTTACTAACTAGCATGATTAAAGAACCACACAGTCAATAAAGTCATACTACTTCCTTATCAGCAACTAGCCAAAATGATTGATAAATGAGTTCATCTCAGATGCAGTAGAAATCTCAACATCACCACATTACTAACAATTATCTGATGATGCAATTCCAATTTTCTCAACCGTCAACCACTAAGATGATTAAAGAACCACAAAAACAATAAAGTCAGACTATTTCCATATCAGTAACAAGCCAAATGATTGACGCAATATTCCAAATTCAGACACCAACAGAACTGGGCCATCCTCGAACACGTTCTAAATCCATCAAAAACTTGTCAGTTAAAATTCTGATCCACACCAAAAAACAGAGATGCAAAGAACCCACATTGCAGAATCACGAATTATCCCATAATAATGCACTCACCCTTAAGAGCTCCAGCCCAGTACTTCACGAGTTGGCTATGAAAGTCAAACCTCAACCACCAGGGCAGAAGATTGTAGAAATTGAGAAGAAGAAATTGGATGGAGGGGAAACAAGAGAACCGCACGCAACCGGATTGGAATATGGAGTAGAAAGAAGATGAAGATGAAAAGGTAGTTAGGGAGAGAGAGAGAGAGAGGTGGCAATAATGAGAGAAGAAAAGTAGAAATGGTTATAGCATGACAGTCCATTGCTGGAAATCACACCACCAGCGAACCAAAAGCCTCTCTCTCTCTCTCTCTCTCTCTCTCTCTCTCTCTCTCCTATTTCCTCTTCTTTTTCTTTTTTTTTTTTTTCCTGTTTTTGGAAAAGAACGTTTTGTTATTGGGCAAGAATCAAGTGAGGCATGGCCCATGGCAATAGCCATGGTCTTTAAGATACAAAAGAATTAGGGAAAATCATATTTTTAGTCCCTAGGACAAGGGGTTCAAAATTTAATCCTTATTTCATAAAATTTTTAACATGATCTCAAAATAGAAAATAGCTCGACACATTTAGTTTTTAATGATCTTAAATGGAGAAAAGTCGATATATTTAGTCCTTTATTACGGGTTTTACAGGATTAAATATATTGAGTTTTCTCAATTTTAAAATCATTTTGAAAATTCCATAAAATATAGGACTATAAGTATTGAAAAAATGTCGCCCAAAAAATTATTTTAAAACTGCATCCCAATTACATAGTGTAACTCATTGTGTCATGTGTTTGACCAAATTCAATCCCGACTAGAATTTTCTAATCAACTTATTAGTCAATCTTCGTTGTTCAATATAGAAATATTAATAGAGTTGTCCTCGTTCAATACAAATATATTTTTTTTTGGTAAATGTAAGTTTCATTAATAAAAAGTTACATGCGTACAGTACAACAGTAAGATATCGGTTTCTCTCATGACAGGCCATGGGATACGTCATAGTCTCTATAATGCAGAAGTACTAACAGAGTGTGATAAATTAGCACTAATGATTCTTTGTCTAACGTCGTCCACTATGATGGCAGCAATGGTGCTTGGTGGTCGATCAACATGCTCAAAGCGGCACAAGTTTCGCTCTCTCCAGATATGATAGACACATGCAACGAGTAGTGTGCGGTAGGATAAATTGATTATATGTTTCCCTCTCCACTTCCTAGTAGCCCACTCCACGTCTAAGGCGCAGTCTCATGTGAATCGAACATCCTATCTCAGAGCTATGAGGCATCGTCTGGCATAACAACATCGAAAAAATAAGTGTATGTGATTCTATTAGGCCTTCATCACAAAGAACACAGGTGCCAAGATAAAACAACCACGGTTTATATGTTGTGAATAGTTTTCCTAATATAACTAGTCACAGTATAAATGTATGTCTAGGGATCTTTAGGAAGTCCGAGATAGTACCTTGAGTCCCGACGGGTGTAATATACGATATAGCGATGCAACAGTGAGACGTCCATTCAAATCTCGCCAATGAACACGATCATCATCTCCATGGATTATGGGCAAATTCTGTACAATCTACAAACATGTCCGTGATATCCATAATGACCCTATTAAGTTTCTCCGAGAGTCCAAAACTAGTAAGTTGTGGGCCACGCGGGAACCTTTGAATAAGTGGTCTGAGGGGGTGCCACGGGTCCTGCCACAAATAAAAGGTAGCTCCATCACCCACTTGGTAATCCACCAATAGTCGAATAACGGTACGTAGGCGAAGGAGTTTTCTCCAACCCCACGAACCTCTATGCTTAGGAATTGTCCAAATGGACCTGTCACGCAAGCGCCCATGGTATACCACTCCACCCATATGGATGTTCTATCACAATAAATCACATCGCATAATTTCTTACTCATTAAGGCACGGTTAAGAATAGCGATGTCTCTTAAGCCCTGCCCTCCCTCTGCAGCTCGCTTACATACATCCCTCCATGCTACCTTTGCATAGCCCCCACTAGTAGCACCTTTCCACAAGAAGGAGCGCAATCTCTTCTCAATCTCCCTTATAAAACCTTTAGGTAGAATGAACGCGGAAGCCCAATAGTTACTCAAAGCCATGAGAATGGATTTAATAATCTGAATCTGTCCCGCAAATGATAATGTCGTACCCTCCCAACCATGGATGCGACTATCAATTTTTGCCAATAGAGGTTGGCAATCTGCTATAGATAGTCTGGAAGAGATATAGTACTGGAGTAGTACATATCTTAGTTGTTATTCAGTAATAACGACTGTGGTAATTAGGACTCAATCCGAATCTGCCTCGATGGAACCTGAACTAATTATATTACAAGTACAATGCATTTCCCGTATTATTGGTGAACAATTTAAGAAAAAGGGAATAATCGCACAACAAGTAGGACACACTTGTTTTGGATTGATTTGGTTTGACAAAATATGATTCAAGCAAAAATTTTTCCTAATTTTAATTATCAAAAATACCCATCAACCGTAAATAATATAACTATCTCATAAATCAATTTGTTCTTTATGTTATTTTCTACCCATGTTCATTTAAAATTAATATATTTTATCAATTTTGATCAATTATTCTTTTTATTTTTCTTTATTTAGCTGAACAAATATAAGCTATGGATATTCAAGTATGTTTCGATCGCCAATTTTTATTAAAATTATAAATTTGCTCCGGAAATGTAAACAAGTATATTGAGTGAAAAAGAAAAATATTTTTTTTCAGAGCATTGTGATCCGGATCCGAATTTATGCAACCTCCTTGGTCGGGTGAACTGATCCTCCAAATGGTTCGAGGTCGCTACCTCCCAAATTGATGTATGGGCCCTGAGAAAAGAGTAGCAGATCGTTAGGCTTGCTGGGGTGGCCCCCAACTAAGACCCTCCAATGCTTAAGTCAGTATTTAGTATCAAGGTCGTGTAAGCAGATCGCTATTGAGCTAGCGAGTCTGAGCGATCTAAAGTAAAGAGCAGTAGAAACGTCGTACCATAAATGCTGTGAACATGGAGTATTTATAGCGTAAAATTAGGAATTCTGTTGGTCTAATAGATATCTTCCACATGTACCGGATCGCTGGACCCGACCCAATCAGGATGACCCGCGTCTTCCAGGTAAAGTTGCAATTTTCCTCTCAGGAGCAAAATAGTCTTTTTCAAACAAAATTAAAATTATACTCATCATTACATTGTAAAAATTCTCTGTTCAATCCTACGATTAAACAGTTTAAACTTAGAGTTCGAATACAAACGTAATTTTTTTATATTGTTTGCCCCCTTTTTCAATAATTATCTTGCAAAATTAAATTTCATTAGAATCACATTTTCGTAAAAATTACAATTTGTAACTTTCATTTCCATCGAAATAAAGATTACCAAATTACTTTTGCCCATTAAATTTTTTTTTATTTTTATTATATTCTTAAATAAGATTAATTTTAAAATTTAGCTGCAATTTAATTCGTATAATTATTTCTAAAACTGTGAATCTAATAGCCTTGATAATTTTTTTATTAAAAAAAATATTTATCTTGAAGTTAATTTTTTTGTAATCTTTTCTTTTAATTAAGAGCGATAAATTATTATTAATTATAATAAATTAATTACAATTATAGTTATTCTTGTCGATCTCAATATCTAACAAAGACTATTACAGTAGACAATAACTCCTACTATGCAGTAAACAACATTTCACGTATATGGTGGGGTCGAACCCATAACCTCTAAGATTATGGTGCCTTAATTTCACCAACTGATTTAGGCCTCGTTGGCTTCTCGTAATCAATTACTACAACCCGCGTACAGTTCCAAAAATTATATATCTTGAAGTTAATTTTCTCATAATTTATTTTTTTTAAATAAGAGCAATGAACTATTATTAATTGAAACAAATTAATTACAATTACAATATTTTTTATCGATATCAATCTAACAAAGACTATTATAGTAAACAACAACTCGTACTATGCATTAAACAACATTCCACGCATATAATAGGATTCGAACCATAACCTTTAAAATTATAGGATCTTAATTTCACCAAGTGAGTTACGCCTTGTTTGCTTCTGGTAATCAATTACTGCAACCCACGTATAGTTGCAAAAATTATTTATGTTGAAGTTAATTTTCTTTCAACAAACTGATCCAAAGAAAATATGGTCCAAGAAGAGAGAGAAAGAGCGAGCAATGATGGACATGTACTTCTTCCAATTGGCTGGGCAAAGGGCGGCGCAGGATGTTGGGGAGCAGAGGATTACGGACCAAAAGTCCGGCTGATGTCGTGGGCGTTAGACAGCGGGGACGCAGTCTTTTCACCCGTAAAAAGTGACGGTGTTGCCCTCAGCCCGAAAACCAAAAAATAAGGACATGTTTTGAGATTTTATTACGGAATGATTCGACGGCCCTCTCCTAATATTTTGATTTAATTATTTATAAATTTTTTTAATTTAAAAATTTACATTCCATATATTTAATATTTTTTTTTAATAAATAGCTCTATTCATTAGTTAAAATTTATCGAATTTGTTGATATTAGCTAAAAAATTTAATAAAAATTTATATTTATCTTTGATTGACTTATTAGTAACCTATTGCATGCCAAATATTTTTTATGGTCAAACTACCCTTATGCATCTTCACACGCTAATGCTTGTGAGGAGGTCTATCTTCATCCATATAATAACAATTTCATTAGGAAAAGATTTGTTTGACCTACAATAAGTGAGTAATAAGTCAATGGATGATACGGATATTTATTCAATTTTTTTACTAATATCAATAAATTTGATAAATTTTAACTAACAGGGATCTATTGGTCAGTCGGAAAATTAGATGTAATTTTTTAAAATCACAAAAAAATTACGTGTAACTATACTAAATCTTACGGAGGAGGCAGTGCAATTATCCTTTTTATTATACATCTGATAATTGTACACACTCGATGCATATGTATAAAATTTTAAGTTATGGACATAAAAAGAATATCAAGTGTGCTTCAATTGACAATTTAAAGAAAAGATAGAAAATGTAGAATTTAGATGTGGGTAATTATTATTTTACATAAAATTACACTTATAGACCTATGGGAATATAGGAGTTAAAGAAGAATTAGGATATTTTTGTAAATTTATGTCATACACATTAAGTCAGTCTCTAGGTCATTTACACTTAATAAATAGTATATTGATAAATAAAATAAGGGTATATTATAATGAGCTTTGGTATGGTTTTGACATAATTATAAATATCTTGTCGTTTTTTTAAAAATTATCGTTATTTCTTGATTTTTGATGAAATTGTGTAATTTTTGAGCTGATGCATGGAAATATCCGATTTGCCCTTACTATTTTTTTCTTTTTATTTTTTTAAAAAATAGAAAAATTATTTAAAGAAAAGCTGACAATGTGAAATGTCCTTCTTGCCCTCCTAATCCATAATAATTGATTTAGAAAACTTTAAATAGTAAGTGAACAATTATTTTATAATCCACGAGCATTTTGGTCAGTTTATCACAAAAAATAAATGAAAATACAATGAAGACTAAAAAATGGGATTAATTGTTGGAGGGACATTAAAATCAGGCTGTATTGAAATTTTTTTAAATAATTAGAAGTATTTATAATTTATTAATAAAAAAATTAAAATTTCGAATTATGGAAAAGTCATTGTGACGTGGGTCAAACCCAAACAGCTCACAAACAGTTGCTCTTACGCACGATTGCCCTCCATTTGCCCCCTAACCCTCACAACCGCTTTCCAAAGCAATTATTATCTGGGGATAATAACTATATATTATTATCACATAATTATATATATTAATAATTATTTTAGTATTCCATCTATCTATAATCGATTCATATTGTTTACTAATTTGTGAGGGGATTAAAGTTACTACTTTTGATTGATAAATGGTAGGGTAAATTAAGTTTTGGTATCCAACTATTCTCGTATTTATATTTTAGTATCTAAATAATTTTTTGTGTCAATTTATCATCTCGACTGTACGAAATTTGCACTTTGCTATATATGAGGATTTTTATGTTGATTTTTTTGCCGGAAAAACATTACATGATGTGCATATATGGAAAAAATATCACATCACATAGCCCTTGAATATCACATGTGCACTGTATGGGGTTTTTCTTATAAAAAATTTAGTTGAAAAATAATTATAAATGACAAAGTGCAAAATTTCATAAAATTGAGATGATAAAATTAACACAAAAAAAAATTAGATGCCAAGTGTAAAAACCATCATAGTTCGGATGAAAAAATAGAAATAACCCTAAATTGTATATTGACTAAATTACCAGTAAGCGTACTTTTTATTATGTTAAAGTGATGAACTATTATTAATTGAAATAAGTCACTTTATAATCATACTTATCGAATATTACTATCTGACAAAGATAATTACGACAATCATACCCTAATCAATAATATCAGATAAATTAAATCTAAACAATAACTACGTTACAGTAGACAATATTTATAATACAGTAGAATAACATTCCACACATTTAGCGGGGTTCGGACCTCTAAAGTCATACATGAAGCCTCAACTTCGCTAGTTAAACTAGACCCTCATTGGCCAGTAAGCATACTTATTCCTACACAAAATGATGATGTCCTTAAATATTTCAGTCAATGTTATTCTATTTCTGCACATTTAAAATTAATAAAATTTGTTTTATAAATTATTTGTTTCCGTAAGATCTTTATTTTAGTTTTATGCTCTTTTATATAATTAAACATAAATAATCAAATTTTGAATTATCAACAAGCAACGAGTGCGCTCCAATAAGTATATATATGAGGGGTTAAGGTAACTACTTTTTTGAAGTGTATTTAATTATTCTTTTTTACTAAACTAACCTCATTTAAAATAGGGGTGTGCATAAATTCAGTTTACCAGCCTAACCAAAATCAAAATCAGAATTTTGATTCGTATTTCGTACATACTTCTTTAAAAAAAATTGATATTTCGTTTGATTTTGATTTTATGTTCTGATTAACAGTATAGAATTGAATATAAAATTTCTCTAATATACTATATAATATATGAGAATTCTCCCTGCATGGGAGTTTTTCATTCTCTATATTTTGAGAGTCATTTGTTCATTTGTTTTCTCTTTTCTTCGTTTTTTTGGCGACTAGTCGGCACCGGTGAGGCTGGTGCTTGTCTTTCCCAGCGATTGTGGTGGATTTGGAGTTTATCTTGGGGACGTGGTGAGGCTGAGCTTCTATTACTAGTGCATTAGTAGGGAAGTTCGTGTAGCGCTCTTTGATGTTCTCGTTTTAAGTGTACCTCTGTCTTCTCTTGCATTTTTTCTTCATACCTTTGTCGTTCTTTTTTGTGTCTTCTGTGTCTTTGTCTTCTCTCCTTGCTAGGTTGTTTTTGCGGGTTCGTGCAGCTAGAAAAGGGGTTGTTAATTCATCTCCATACTGATGGTCACCTTTGGGGCTATTTTGTTTGTCTATTGGAGTATGAAAGCCTTCTATATACGGTTGGGGCGGAAGATGGTTTTGTCTGAAAGGGAAGGGTCCGGAGTAATGGTCCCTGATGGTTTATGGATGGCCGACTTCGAGTAGCATCTCTTGTTCCTGGTCGGGAGATTGTTATCACAACCGAAATTTGAGGCCTTGGTAACTTCAGTTTGGAGCATGCTGAGCCCGATTAAAGGGCTGGAGACGCGGAATCTTAGTGAGGGGCGTTTTCTGATTCAGTTTAATCACATTATACTTCTCCAAGCCATGGTCTCAGCCACAGACATTATCACAGTCAGGAAGGGTTGGAATATGTTGGTGTTACCTCGAGGGAAAAATGGGGCAAAGAGGTGTTGGCGGGTGACAGTGGGTCTAATCCACGGTAGGAAGGAATCTAAAGGCTTAATGAAGTGCAATTTGGGAGTCCTCTTCCCAAGCAAAAAATAGGCCTGAATTTCAGCCAGCCAGTACCTCTCCTACGTTGGACATTTTGGCATCGGATGTTCCCGCGATGGGTTATGTGGAGGTATTTTGGTGAGGAGCAGGTTGATATGGCTGACAGAATGTTGGTGCAGGCTCTTTTTGCACATATTCAGACTATGGTGGGAGAAGCTGATAGAATATAGAGTGCTGCTGATATGATTATTGAAGAGGGATTAGTTCCTGTTCGGGTACAATTTACTGCTTGCGCCGACGTCGTGAAAGAGGACGACTGTCTTTACACAAAGGTTTGTCTCACAAATGTGGCAGGCCAATCTTGGTGCTCGAATTATGTGGGTCAATGAGAGGGAAGCTAAGCGTCGTCATCTCCTTGACGCTGACTCTAATGATATACTGCCGGAGGTTGGTAAGCAGCCCAACCAGACGCAATGATCTCCTAGTTTGGAACTGTTAGGGCTGGGTTCCCCTTGAACAGTTTGGATCCTTGGCGAGCTCATCCGACTCCATAACCTGATCTTAGTCTTCCTCTTCGAGACTAAGTGCAAGAAGCGTAAGTGTGATAATCTTAAGGAGAGTTTAACATGTTTGGCATCAATGTGGATTCCTATGGGAAAGCAGGTGGACTGATGTTGTTATGGCATAAAGACGTCAATGTCACCATTCGTTCTTATTCTATCTCACATATTGATACTCGTGGTTGTAGATATTAATGGAACGAATGGCTGGTGTTTCATTGGAGTGTACGGTCACTTGAAGGCTACTAAGAGAACTGTGACCTGGGAGCATTTGCAATCTCTTAGAAGACAGTCCCTTCATCCATGGTTGTGTGCAGGGGATTTCAACAAAATATTAGCTCAACAGGAGAAGATGGGAGCCCCGCGACCTCATAGACAAAATTGAGGAGTTTCGAGCATGTTTTTCTAATTGTTAGTTTTCTGATTTGGGGTTCCAAGGGAATAAGTTTACATGGAGTAACTATCGTGAGGAGCCTTCCACTGTTTGTGTTTGACTAGACCTAGCATGTGAGTCACATAAATGAGTTTCTATGTTTCCTCGGGCGACAGTATCCACTCAGTAGGCTCGGGGGTTGCACCATACCCCTCCCTCATCTCGTTGACAGTCAGTCCCATCATTTTGAGGGCAAAAAAAGAAATTTGTTCCATTTTGAGGCTATGTGGACTTGTACAGCTAGCTTTGGTCGGATTTGGGACAATTCATACACGGCTTCAGCAGGGGAGAGACTTGCCTACAATCTAAGGAACGCACGGCAAGAGTTGATTCTTTGGGGAAAAACAAACTTTGGTAGTGTTAAAAAGCAAATCAAAGACATTAAGGAGTCAGTAACGAGTTTTGGAGTACTTCAGCGAAGGGAGTGCAACATATTATCATTGATTAGTTTTAGGAGCTCTTTACTTCGATTAAACCTTCTTAGGAAAACATCGAGGCAGCCTTATGGGGGATCATGACCCGTGTTAATACTGAGATGAATGAATAGCTTCTTCATCCTTACACAGTGGACGAGGTAAAAACAAACCTCCTTATAAGTCTCCTGGATCAGATGGTATGTCCCTTATGTTTTTTCAAAAATACTGGCATATTGTTAGGTCTGATGTTAATTCTTTCGTGCTTACCTTCTTAAATTATCTAGTTTTTTATCCTAAGTTCAATTGTACGTACATTGTGCTTATCCCGAAGTGTGGTAATCCAGAGACTATGAGCCAATTCCGTCTTATCAATCTTTGCAATATCACTTATAAGATTGCTTCTAAAGCGATAGCTAATAGGCTAAAGCCGTCCCTCTCGTCTATTATTTCTAAAACCCAATCTGCATTCTTTCCTAGTAGACTTATCATGGATAATGTCTTAGTAGACTACGAGATCAATCACTATCTGGCACACAAGTACTGGGGCTCAGTGGCCATGTAACCGTTAACCTAGACCTTAACAATGCTTATGATCGAGCATAATGGATTTTCCTTGAGAGGGTTCTTGCTAAATTTGGCTTTCATTCTTCATTTATATCTCTTATTTGTAACTGTGTGTCCTCTATTTCTTATTCGTTTTTGCTCTCAGGATAGAAATTTGGTTATCTTCACTCCCAGCGGGGTCTCTGTCAAGGTGGATTCTCTTTCCCCGTATCTATTTTTGTTTTGTGCAGAGGTGTTGACTATTCTCATTAGTAGTGCCGAAGCAGCAAGTAAATTACGATGGGTAGCTGTTAGCTGGGGAGGGCCATTGATCTCTCATCTCCTCTTTGTGGATGACACACTCATTTTTTGCCAAGCTTCACCGGAGGCTATGTATAGCACACGTCGTGTATTGGGCATCTTGGAATCAGCCTCGCGTCTCAAGGTCAATTTGGAGAAGTCCTTGATTGTATTTAGTAAAAATACTCCAACCATCGGACGTGAAGCTCTTACGGGTATACTTGGGGTCTTTGTGGAGGTCAAGCACAATAGGTACTTGGGCATGCCTACAGTGATTAGCCGGTCAAAGAGGGAGGTTTTCTTGAACCTTAAAGATAGGGTGTGGGCATGCCTACAAAGTTGAAAATGCAAAAACCTCTCACAGGCGGGCGAGTTGGTTTTGATCAAATCTGTCATCCAAAGCATGTCCACCTTCGTGATGAGTTGTTTCTGTTGGGAATTTGGAGGAAGATTTTGAGAAGGGAAAAATTATGAATATATTGAAGAGATTTTTGCACTATAAATTTTTCATTTATTTTTCCATACCACAACTTCAAGATTACAAGCCTTTATATAGGAGAGCAAGTATTAAATCAATTACATATTCCAATGGATAAATATTTGACTAACAATTTCCTATGCATAAAATTTTTTGACTTGAAAACTTTGAGGAGTCAAATGCATGCATAATACTTCGAGAATTGCAAATTACACTTTCCAACACCCCTATTAATTTGTAATTCCGACTCGATCACGGAACTGCTCAATCTTTTTTCAAACTTATGGCTTTAGTGAAACCATCAGATTACTGCTCATTTGTGTTGATGAGCTCCAAGTAAATTTTCAGATTACTTACACAGTTCCTTATGAAATGGTAACGAAGTTCAATGTGCTTCTACCTTGCATGAAAAATAGGATTCCTTGTCATCGCAATAGTAGACATATTGTCACACAAAATTTTTGTGGGAGCTTCCTGTTGTTGCTCTACATCACGTAAAATCCTTCTTAACCAATTTGATTCACAAGCTGCGTCAGTCACAACAATATATCCTACTTCTACTGATGAGAGTACTATTGATTTTTGTTTTTTTTATGCCCACGAAATTATTTTCATTCCTAAGCAAAACACATAGCCCGACATACTTTTTCGATCATCTACAGATCCAGCTCAATTACTATCTATATAACCAACAAGCTTATTTTCTTTCTCTTTGGCATATTTAATGCTAAGTTTCCACGTACCTCGAAGGTAGCGCAAAATTCTTTTAGCAGTTGCAAAATACAATTTGCTTGGTTCATTCATGAATCTTGATATTAGGCTAACTGGATATATAATATCGGACCTTGCGTTTGTCAAGTAGATCAGAGAACCTACAAGACTTCGATAAATTTTCGGATCAACTTTAGATGTGTCGTCATTTGACTGCAACTTCTCATTGACTCAAGTGAAGTCGAGATGGACTTGTAGTTATGCATTTGAAATTTTTTTAACACACCTTCAAGATATTTTTCTTGAGATATAAAAGTTTTTCCTTTTGACTGACGAACTTGAATTCAAAGAAAATATTTCATCAATCCTAAGTCAGTCAAAGAAAGGTATAAATTTATGGAGGCTTAGTTTTATCTTGGAAAGTATGTTGGGCCTGATCATGAGCATAGAAAAAATATAGTTGTACTATATGTTTTTTTTAAGGGATAAATGGTCATTAATTAGGCCTAAAGACCGAAATTGTTAATATTTTAAAAGTTGAATGACTAAAATAGAACTTCAATATATTTAGGGACTGAAAACAAATTAGTGGCAATATATGAGGACCAAAACTGTAATTATTGCAAATATAAATACTTGTTTGGACCATGTTCAAAGAGAGTTCACAATTTAAATTTTTATTATTTTTATTTAATTATATAAATAAAAAATAAAATGAACAATCACCAATGAAATTGATATTTTAATCTAATAACATAAACATGGTGTTCGGATTATTCATATTTTTTGCCAAAATTTAATGTTTTTGGCTGCACAATAATTGTCGATGAAATCTAATTTCTATGGTGAAGTTGAGGTTTTCTAAATACGAGTCATAAATTAAAACATATTAATTAGAATGTCTTAATTGATTTTAATAATAGTTATTGATTAGATAGAATTTATGACAAAAATTACTAATTAATATATGAATTGCTATAATTATTAATAATTTAAATTGACAATATAATGAACTATATATAATCAATTTCCTAAACAATAAAAAAATAGAACAAAAATTAATTTATAGGACTCACATGTGGCCCCAGAAGAATAAAAGCAAATTAATGATAAACATCAAATCTAAAAATATTACCAAATAATACGAAGTATATCCATATCAATAATATTATATGTATTATAATTGAAATCATGAACATGTATATTTTGGACCCACATAAAGTTTCCCTTATACTGAAATCCTGGATAATTGCGACTTTGGTCCTCAATAAAGTTATTGATGTAGTTTTGATCCTTAAACAATTTGAATTGTAGTTTTAGTCCTCAAATTACTTTTTTCTTTTTTGCATTTTAATCCTTCTGTCAATAAAATTATTAAAACTAATTGAAGTTTTATTTGGAAGGGACATAGAGTCATTTTTCTTCTATTTTGTGCTATTTTTTAATTTTTTGTCCAATGCACCTATTTTTTCTATTTCTTTTTAGGTTTCAAGAGAAAAAAAACTACAAACTAAATTTAAGCAATAAATTTTCTATATAATTATAAATATAACTTTTCTTTTATTAATTTTGTCTTTTTTTTATTTTTTTCTAATTTGTGGATAAAATAAATATGTAAAAGTCAATATTATAAGAGCATAACAAATATGATAAAGACAATATTTAGTTGCTTATATTTAGTTTTTTCATTTTTTTTCTCCCTTGAAACTTGAAAAAAAATGGGAAAAATTGGTGTATTGGACCAATGCTTGAAAAGTATCACAAAATGGGAGAAAAATGGCTATTTTCCCCCCTTCAAATAAAAATTATGTTAATTTTAACAATTTTATTAACAGAAGGACTAAAGACGCTAAAAATTGATATTTACCATCGATTGACTTATTGCTTATTATTGCAAGTCTAACAATTCTGTTTTTTACTAAACTACCCTTATAACGGTGAAAATAAACATATCAATAATAAGTCACCCGATGGTAAATGTAAATTTTTATCCATTATATTTTAGTTAATATTAACAAATTTAATAATTTTTTACTGCCGGAAAGACTTATTTATTAGACGAAACTAAACTTTAAGGGTATTAGATAGAATTTTTTAAATCATAAAAAATATATATATATATATATATATAATTACATTAAAACTCGAGAAATGAAAGTATAGGCATCCCTTTATGTCGATAGACCATATATAGGTATTTATATATATATATATATATATAAAAGTATCACAAAAGAATAACACATAGAGTTAAAAGGTAGGCGTGGGGCTTTACATGAAAGAGTCTTTAGCCGAACTGCCCACATGCATTAGTCAAAACAAACAGACGTGGGGTGATCATTAGAAGAAACTCCCAACTTCTTTATTATTAATTAAGAATAATTACATTTACACCCCACGACCTATAATCTGTTTATACAAATTATTCATATTTTTTAGATAATTATACATACACTCACTAAAATATTAATATCACTTACACAAATCACCCCTTATTTTTTCGAAAAATGACACATTTGTTACACAAACTAACTGTATTTTTTTTGCTGTTAGGGGTAATTTCTGTAATTATGTAAATAATAGGAATAATTTATGTAAATAAATTACAGATCAAGAGTGTAAATGTAATTATCTGTGTTAATTATTACAGGTAGAAAAAGTAGGAATCATCACAATTACGGATTCTCTAAATTAACTTTTCTTAAAGGTATTAAAATATTTAACCTTTGGAAAGTACGAGATGGACGCAGGATAGCTTCCTTATTATTATTTCTTTTTCTTTTTTTTTTGTATCATGTTCATTATATTCAAATATTAAAAAGAAATAATTAAATATATAAATAATCTAAAATCGAATACTAAAATAGGATAAAATAAATAAATAAATAACTATTATAAAAGTAGACAACCCTCATAATATTTTAGGAAGAAATCTTATTTTTCATTCCACAACTTAGACTCTATTTACTTTCGGTGCCAATTATTACAGGAATCTCACTTTAAGATTCCAATAATTATAGAAATCTCACTTTTAGTCCTGTTGTCAAATAATTGAAGGAAATGACCATTTGAGACTCACGTGGTCGTTAAGTGGGCGTTTTGCAAAGAAAAGAGGTATATATCTCTCACGAAACAATCTCATTTTTTGTCCAGTAACTTAGCCCTTATTCATTTTTAGTCCAAATGATCACAGGATTCCCAATTTAAGGACAATAGCTTATAATTTTTCTCACTTTTTGTTCCGCCGTTAAATATTTAGCAAAAACGTCCACGTGATACTCAAACGGCCATTAAGTTGGGTGTGTTGGAGGGAATTTTCCTCTCTTGCCAAAATTTGTAGTTATAATCCCTCCAAAAGCGAAGCATGCGCCTCTCACATGCCAAAACTTTCCGCTCGCCAAAATTTGCAGTTATAATCCCTCCAAAAATGAAGCATGCACCTCTCATATGCCAATACTCCCTCCAACACGCCCCAATTTAATGGGCGCATGAATATCACCTAGTTGTTTTCATCAAATATTTGACAACGGCTGGTATATAAGAAAAAACATAAGTTATTATCCTTAAATTGGGAACTCTGATATTAGTGGGATCAAGAGTAAATAAGGCCTAAGTTATGAGACCAGAAAATGTAACTTTTTGTGAGAGTCACATGCCACTTTTTCCTCCAAAATGCACATTTGACGACCACATGAGTTTCACGTGAATATTTCTGCCAATTATTTAACGACACGACTAATAATAAAGCAAAATATAAGTATTATGCTTAGAGTGAAATTTACATAATTAGTTGAATCAAAAATAACCATACCTAAATTATAAGACCAAAAATGAGATTTTTCCTATTTCAGCTGAATGATGCAAACAATTCAAGTAATGAACGTAGAATGGTTCAATGTATTAAAACAAAATTGCATTGACCGACTTAAGTTTCGACCTAACCATTTATCTTTTTGACATAGTAATATAATCACAACATTTATAACCATAATTTTAAAAGTCATGGATTCGAACCTCACTATGTGTATGAGATGTTATCTGCTACATAGTAGAAGTTATTGTCTACTGTAATTGTAAGTATTGTAGAGCAAGACATGATTATTGTAATAATTTTTGTTAGATATTGATATCGACAAGAAGAATAGTATAATTATAATTAATTTATTTTAATTGATAATAATTTATCGCTCTTATTTTAAGATATATATATATATGTTTATAACGACGTGATATTCTGCATTAAACATCGAATATTAAAACTATAATGCCATTACTACGTGCAAAAGATAGAAAATGCATGTCTTTTGTTTTTTTGTTCAAATGAGGTATTGAAAATTACATGACATTAAAATATAATCATGCAATAAAACATGAATCAGATGAATTTTTGGTTCCTAACTTAGGTCAATTGATGTTTTGTCTTTTAACTTTTTATAATAGCATTTTAACTCTACATCTTTTTAATTTTTGCAATTTGAGTCCCTTTTTTGTTGGAGTTTACCTCCACCGACGAGAAAAGTGAACTCCAATAAAAGAAAGAACTGAAGTACCAAAAATTAAAAAGATGTAAAACCAAAATATTAACATAGAAAGTTAAAAAATAAAATACTGGGGAAAATGAAGGATTAGTAGCCCCAATTTTAAAAGGCTGAAATACACTTTGCCCTCTTGAACTATTCATCATGTAATATTTACCCCCTAAACTAACAAATATAACATTTTCCCCTTGGTTGGACAAAAATGCGCCTCATGCCTTGAGCAATTATTGATTATTTTCAATATATTTTAGTATTTTGCACATTAAATCATCATCAAGTATTTTATTGTTTGATTTTGATTAGGGATGTCAATAGGGAGGGTTTGGGACAGGTTTGGCTAAACTTTGGACTCGGACCCGATAAACCCAATTAATATTTTTAAATATTAAAAAAATTAAAAATAATACTACCATAATTTTATAAATACGAGACAATGATACCATTTGAAAGGTTTTTGTATTTTTGTATACTTATATGTGCATATTTTAGGCATCAAAATATTAAAAATTTTAGAATATGTCTATGCCATTATTTTAATTTATAAAAGTGTTAAGTTTATGCATCATATGTAATTGTAAATAAAATTACATGGTCATTTATTTAATTGATCCATGGTCATTTCTTTGAAATCGTATATAGATATGTGATTAAAATATGACTAATTTAAAGTTAATCTAATTAATTTATTTATATGCTATAAAATTTAATTATTAATAAAACAAAATTGACATGAATACCATTTAATTGTCATTTGTGATATTACAAGATTTAAGCCAAATTTAAATATATTTAATTCCATGTTTGCATGTCATAATAATTCGATTTGATAACATGGTAACTTAATGTTCCTTATTGTTAGTAATGTTTTTATATCACTTTTACTTTATATTCATGTGTAATACATTTTATTCTACTTATATGTATATGTTAAATGCTATGATAAAAGTGCATATTAACTTGTTGTAGCTTAACGACCAATCTCACCAAACTGGATTCAATGCTCTTGATATTTATGGGATAAACTATCATGGGGAAGAGTAAAAGAAAATAGAAATTCTTTCGAAAAGACTGTGCTAAAACGATAATTTTGTTTTGTCATCATATCCACAAGAGCCTGAAGTCTCAATATTAACAGTCAAAAGTCCTTTTCAACTCTGGAAGAGTTTAACGGATCAATTTGACCATCAAAAGACTATGATATTACCACGTGCAAGATATTCATTTGGTGCAATTGCGAGTGCAAGAATTCAAAACAATTGTTGAATACAATTTTGAGATGTTCCAAATCAAAACTAAGGTTATGTGAAGAAGAAGTAAAGGGTGAACAAATGTTAGAAAAATATTTGCTATTTTTCATTCATCTAACCTTGTACTTTAGCAGCAGTAGAGGGAACATAGGTTCAAAAGTTGATTTCATGCCTTCTTGTTGCAAAAAAGAAAAAATAGCTTTTGTTGAATAACCATAAAACCCGACCCACTAGTTTCAAATCACTTCCTGAATATTCAACAACATTTCCTGAAGCAAATGCCACTTCTTCAAAAAAGGGGTGTGGTTGATACCATGACTCACCATGCGGCCACTCGTATAGACGTGGTCGTGGTCATGGATATCAGAATACATGGATTAATCTCAACATTCTGAAGAACAATGGGAACAAGGCAAAGAATCAATAAGAAAAAACTATAAATTGAGATTTTGTCATAGATATGGATTGTCTGGACATTGGTCCCATACTTATCGTACGACACAGCATCTAGTCAAATCATACCCACGTAGATGGAAAGAGTAAAGAAGTTGAACTAATTTTGTTGAGGCTAGAATCCCAAACAATACCACGTAGATGCATCAGATTTTCTTTTTCAGTCCATTAAAAGTGATTATAAAGATCTCTCTGAGCTTCCTTAAAAGTCAGTGACATTCTTGATGATTTTAATATGCTGGTGATTAGATAATCTCATATGTCATTAGTATGTTTCCATTATTAAGTAACATTTACTTTAATTTATTGGGTATTCTTTTCAATATTGTAATGTCTTTTATGCTTTACGAATGAAGTTTTTCCTTTACTTATTATATGTCTATTTTATTTATATAAAATGGGTCAAGCCATTCCAAATCTCAATAACAAGGAATATTACCTTGTTAATAGTGCCACTATGCATACAATTCTAAGAAACAAGAATTTTTTTCTCAAACTTGTTAATGACAAAAACCTGTGTGAATACTATTTCAGGCAACAATAATCAAGACTCTGGAAGAGCAATTATTTAGTTATCTGAATGAACAAGATTACATATATATGATGCGCTATATTCTAATAAATCACAAAGGAACTTATTGAGTTTTAAGGATATTCGACAAAATAGTTTTCATATTGAAACCACGAATAAAGATGGTATCGAATACTTGTACCTTACAACACACAAAACTGGCCACAAGCAAATTTTTAAAAAAAAAAATGCGAATATATACACCCGATGTATATGGCACATTGATAAGCTCTATTAAAACACGTAGTATTACTAACCCGAAGTTAGTCGATCAAAGCAACTTTACTTTGTGGCATGATAAATTTGCCCATCAAGATAAAATAATAATGCATAGGTACATTGAGAAATCACATAGACACCTACTGAAGGATCTAAAGTTCCTTGTTAAAGGTATTTATATGTTCGGTTTATTCTCTTGGGACATTAATTACAGAGCCGTCTATAACAAAAGTGAATATAGAATCTCCCATATTTTTTAACGAATTCAAGGCAACATATGCAAGCCAATAACACCATCATATGGATTATTTAAATACTTTATGGTGTTGATTGATACATAAATACGTTGGTCACATGTAAGCTTGTTGTTCAACATGGAATGTTGCATTTACAAGACTTTTCGCTCAATTTATTGAATTAAAAGCTCATTTTCCTAATTATCACATTGAAAGGATCAAGTTAAATAATCTACTAGCAAAATATAACTCAACACCAACAAAGAGGCACTTGCATGGTGCAAACATATCTACGTTATGTACGTGGAACAAGTGGCATTGGACTATATTTTGAATGACATGATGATGCCCAAGCAACCAATTTAGTTGGCCATTCAGATGCGGGGGTTTTTATCTCATCCACATAAAGCTATATCTATATCTAGATATTTATTCTTGTATGATGGAATAGTTATGCTATTCCATGGCGTTCAACCAAACAGAGTTTGGTAGCCACCTCATCAAATCATGCAGAGTTAATTGTACTTTACGAGGCAGAGCGTGAATGTGTATAGACCACTAGTACATTATGTTTGGTGAATCATGTGGACTAGAATCAATTGAGAAAAGTCCTACTGTAATATATGAAGATAATGCGGCGTGTATCGCCAAATCAAGGATGGTTATATTGAAGGTGACAGAACCAAGCACATATCACCAAAATTTTTCTCCACTCACGAGCTTCAAGTGGAAGGCAAAGTTGATGTTAAGTAGATTCCATCAAATCAGAACTTAGTAGATTTATTTACGAAGCCATTACCAACAAAAGTGTCCAAGCAACTCATACATAATATTGGTATGCGACACTTGAAAGATATCTGCCTAAATTAAAAGAGAGGTTATACAATTATAATCTTTTCCTTAGGTTTGGTTTTTAACGAGTCATGATGTATATGATAAGAGATGTGCATTCAAGGGGGAGTATTGTAAATACATGTAATTATCATGTATCAATGCATACACCTTTTGGTATTCCCCATAATACTTATAACCTTTTGTATCTTCATGATATTTTGTAATTGTAATCTTTAATAGTATGGTTTGTAAAAATAATTTTTGTGTGATGTGTGCAAAAAAACCACGGGTCCAATAAGTATGTACTGTCGTTCGAAGCTTGAGCTAAACCGTATACAGGCTTTGAGGAGAGAACCCGCAAAAAACACATTAGCACTTCAACGCCCAAGTTAGTATTGGATTTGAGATAGAATAAAATAAAAGAGTAAACAAATTTGATTGAAAATAAAAAATTATGAAAAATACAAGAACACATGATAATATACTCGTAGGGTGCTTAAAGAGTGCTTTGAGAGTGAGAGAACCGTCCTCCGTAAGGAGGACTAAACCTATATTTATAGAGAAGAGCACTCGTCTGCAAGGGGTTTGATCTACTCCATGAAACTCGTCGGAGTTGGTTGGGCTGGTTGGATCAGGGATAAATCTTCCTTATCTATAGGTGGATGCGCTTTAGTAGGAGTCTCCTTTGTCCAAGGAGTTCTAGCTGCGAAGGAGTTCCTCCTTGCTCACGTAAGGTTCCTTGAGCTGATATGGTCCGAGGTAGTTGCTGACGCCTAGGTCAACTTGGTGCCATATTGGAGGGTGGGTTGCCACGTGTAAAGGCCTTTCGGGTTGAACGTCTTGTTGGGCTTTAACCATGGTTTGGGTCGTGGGGTGTCCTAGGCCTCCTCCCTTCTTTCCAAGCTTCTTGGGCTACCTGAGCTTGTTTAGTTAAGTTGTGGGTTGGGCTATCCCAAGCATCCACATCATGGTGGTTTATAAATACCATTGTTGAATAAGCTTCTGAAACAATAAAGAAAAAAATTTGGAGAAAATACATACCATGTTTTTCTTATACATTATTAGGAGGGATAGAATAATAAAATTTAAATTTTTTAAATTTATAACATACAAGTATTTAATATATTTGAATTCGGATAGAATAATACCCAAAACATTTCCAAACCTACTGTTATATAGACAAGATTGTATTTCGGATTTTATCAACATCGTATAGGTTCAGATGATGATTGAAAACTCGAATGGGGTAGTTGGACATAACCATATGCCTGCCATCATCACTTCTGCCTCCTCCAATTATAAAAGAATGGTCCCTACTATTAACGCAATATTTTGCTTTTTCAATTTACCCTTCTTTTTAACATACTCCAAGAATTAATAAAATAATTAAAATTTTATTTAAATTTGATGGGGTAAGTTTTATTAAAATTAAGTCTAATTACATAAAACAACCCCTAATTATTAAAAATTACAAATATACTCTCGAGAGGATATAAATGTAATTAACTCAAGGATATATTTGTAAAAAATTTGCCTTACTTGTCATAATAAGGCTAAACTCCATTTTATTAAGTATACATAAACTTATAACGTTCTAAAAATTTAATTTAATATATCTTCATATATTAAAAAGAAGGATATATGAAATTCAAAATTGAAGAATATTTTATTGTTTTGGGGCAAAATATGTATTTTCATAATTAAGGGGGGTAGAAAGTAAAATTAGCATAAGCTAAAGTGTCATAGTTCTCCACACTTTTTCTCACAAGAGGTGTCGGTACTCCAACTGCATCATAGCCAGCAACTAGGAGACACGTAGGTTTCACAAAGGACCCAACCATGCCAAATTCTAACATACTGATTTAGTCAGGCCTATATTAATTATAAAATAATTATAATATATTTATTACATAATTTATATATAATTTAAAAAAAATAAATTATATAGCAAATGTACGTACCACACTTGCTCGGATTTGTGTAAAAAAATTCCACAAATCACAGAGCAAACAATGTGTTTCGACTTTGTTATCATAAAAAGGTCGTGAATTATCGGATTAATTATAATGACATCATGAATTAATATTTTATTTTACCGTATTTTCATATTCATAATTTAATATATTATAATTTATTTGCATAAGTATAATACATATATTTTTTAAAATAATTCACAATTTACTTAAATATCTGTACTCTTTACAGAGGGTAAATAGCAATTTATTCCCCTGTGATACTGAAAATCCGCATATTACCCCCTTTGAAAAAAATATAGCAATTTACCTCCCTATACTTTTTAAAATGAAACAATTTACCTCCTTATATAGAGAGGTAAATCACTATTTTTTTTTATAATAGAATAATTTACTCATTTACAATATCATAAAAAAGTTACTCGCATTTTTCTCGTATTTTTATATTTTGGTGCAGACACATCTCAATATCTTCTACAAGTTGTGAGTTAGAGAGAGAGAGGAGGGATTGATGTGCATGTGCATGTGCATGGGAACCTCAAAAGCTTTGAGTTTGGAAAGGGTCTTAATGAGTGTATCCATCAATATGTTTGGACCACTATAATTAAACATGGGACCAATCAATGGGAAGTGTGTGTCTGTGTGTGTTTATATGTGTAG
>NC_026157.1:639630-665106 GCF_000512975.1 Sesamum indicum
AATATTTCAATTTTTGAACACACTTTAGACCATTTCAATATTGTGAGTGTGTTGTCTTAGTCTTTCCTCTAAAAATTACCCCCTCCTCCCTACTTATGAGCTATTTAAACATATAAATCAATGCAGTTATTAGTGAGGATGAAAATTAGATTAAATTACTCGAAGCTCGATTGAAATGGTCGATATAAGTTCATTTGAATTTAATTTGTTAAATTTAACAAATTTTACGTGATTTTTTTCTTTTTTTTGGTCGATAAGCTTTCAAATTCGAGGTTGATTCGATTAATGCAAAAATAATAAAATACTAGCTCAATGTGGGGACATTCAATGTATGTGTTTAAGAATATTAAAAATATGTTTGCTGCGAGAACCAAAAATTGCTCGTTAGGTAAATTTTGGACTTGAATTCTTTAGGTAAAAGTTCTTGCAAATCTGGAAGATGGGACCTGAAAAAAAAAAATACTCTAACGCTTAAATTAATAAACAGTTATAAGAAGACAAAATTAAACAACACAAGATAATAATGAAAGTTTAAAATGATAAGAAAATGATTTCAAGAAAGTGTTTTCCTTTGAATGATAATGAAAACTTAAAATCCCGTCTTTTTTTTCTAAAATTTTGCAACTCAAACCTTTTTTCAATGGTGGGGCCAATTGAAAATATAATTTGTCCCAAACAATTAATTATTTGTTATCATGTGTTGCTGCTACTGTCATATTATGAGTTGATAAATATATGTGCATGATGATTAAATGATATATATGTCTGTAATAATATTTAATAATTACAATAATCAACATATTAATTATCGTAGGTAATAATATTTGTTATATAATTAATTAACAATTATTATTAAAACAAAGGGTGAATAGCAATTTACCCCCATATGATATTGAAAATGAACACATTACCCCCTTATGAAAAAAAATATAGCAATTTACCTCCCTATACTTTTTAAAATGAAGCAGTTTACCTCCTTATATAGGGAGGTAAATTGCTTCATTTTAAATCATGGGAGGGTAAATTATTGTATTTTAAAAAAAAATAGAGAAGTAAATCACTATTTTTTTTCAGTAAAGTAAATTTCATTAAGTAAAAAAAATATAATAGTATAATACATCTTGCTTAATCTAAGCGGTTTCCTCGACAAGCCAAGGGATCCGCCATAAGCAATAAAGCGCACAAGTGCTAATAGCAGTAGGTAATTCTACACTAAGAATCCTCTGCTGCACATCTCGAACCATCAGCGTATCCACAGTGCGTGTATCTCTATGTACTCCATCAAATAGTCTAATGTTGCGCTCACGCCAGATATGGTACATACACTAGGCCAAAAGAGCGCGGTAGGCCATAGAAACATAGTGTTTGCCTCTCCATCTGCGAGCAGCCCATAAGACGTCAGTAGCCCAAGCTCGGTTGGACCAATCAAATCGAAGTGTGCGTCGAATCACCGTCAAACAGCCACGCGAATAAGTGCAACCAAAAAAAATATGATCATGGTCTCATCAGCACCATCAAAACAAAGTACGCAGGAACTATTAATATGAGCCAACCAAGGTTTATCCATAATAGAGAGTACTCTATTAAGGATCGCCAGCCATAATACAAAAGTATGTCCAGGAATTTTCATAAGAGGATAATTTGTATATTTACGATATCACAAAAAAATTGCTTATATGTTTTCGTAAAACAAACTAGAAAAATAAGGATGGATGAAAATATTATAGTTCCTGTGTATGGCCATAGTAATTTATTCCATTAAATAAAGATGGACGCGTATACACACATCTGTATGTGATAAAACAAAATAGGGAGGCTATCCAATGAAGCGTCCTGCATATGCATACTTGAACAGTCTTTATGAATTTTATTTTGTCACGTAAAAATATATATTTTATTTTTATTTAAATTTTTCTCGAAAAAATAAAATATCTATTTTATATATAATTAAAAGTTAAATATATATATATGTACATAATATATATAGAGAGGGAGAGGGGAAGAGTGAGGAAGGGAGGTGGCGGCGACAGAGGAAGGAACGGGAGGGGGAGTGGTGCGGGGAGGTAGGCGACAACGGGATACTCGAGAGACAGGGGGATGGGAGCAATGGTGAAGACAAATGCAGAGGAAGAAAATAGGGGGGAAGCAACGATAGGGGAGGGAAAAGAGGCACAGAGAGAGAAGGAGAGGGGAGGCGCCGACGATGGCAACGAGGAAAGGGAGAGGAGAGGAGGTAGCGACAAAAAGGGGAGGAGGTGGGGACGAACGCAAAGGCAGCAACGGTAGTGGAGGGGGTAGACTAGCGGTAAAGGGGGTTGGGTGCGCAGGGGGGCCAATAGGGATGAAGTTTTCTAATTACTTTTATATATATATATATATATATATATATATTATTTTAAATATTAATATATTACTTAATTATATGAATTATAGGATAAATTATATTAATATTCCCGGAGATTAAGTCAAAATGCACAAACACCCTCTACTTTCTATAAAATTACAATGACGCCTCATGAGGTTATAGTTGTAATTACAACTACACCCCCTATTCCAAGGTGCACTGACATGGACCAACCTGAAAAAACCTAACCCATAACCAACCCACTACTGCTCATAACCGCTCCTAGAGCGGTCTCGGGCCTTTGAATGGCCCCCAATTGGATTCATTTATAAACCCATGCCCAGTCCATGAATCGGCCAGGATCAGGCCCGAATGTACTATTTTATTTTTATTTTTTTATAAAATTGAAGTTTTCTTTTGAACAATGACTTAATGTAATATTTTATTTTTATTTTTTTATAAAATTGAAGTTTTCTTTTGAACAATGACTTAAATTTATAGTTGTATTATGAAATAAAATAAATAATAAATTAAACCACACCAAAAAATAACAGTAAAAAAAATAATAGTTAAGACTATATAATGGAGTTAAGTAATAATTTGAGGAACAAGCTTAATAATAAATTTAGATGATAATAAATTCAAAAAGAACTTAAAATAAACTTAGAGAAAAACACAAAGAGTATTAACAAATTAAAGTACTGAAAATTAAAAAATTGAACAATAAAGATAATGATTTTTTTAGAGTTTCAAAATTATATAAAAAAAATTAGAAGAATAAAATAAAACTTATATGTTATGCATTATTTTTATTAGAAAAGATAGGCCAGTAAACCCCACGCAAGCCCGACTCAGGACCAGGTGGTCCTGGCCACTTGCTGAGCTGGGTTGGTCCCAAGTTTCAATACCTAGAATTAGCCTAGGACCGGCCCGGTTCCAAACAAGCTTAGGCCAACCTAACCTATTTTTTTATGAATTCATTCCTATCCTAGTCTGAAGTAGCCCACTGCGCATCTTGAGAAAATATTACACTAACACCCGTTACAGGGTTGTAGCTGTAATTTTCTCGAAAGAAAAAACATTACATTAACATTTTTACGAGGTAGCTGTAATTTTACCAAATATATAGAGTGTTTGTGTAATTTGGAATCTCAAAGAGTTTCAATGTGATCTACCCTTAATCACATGTATAAAAAACAATACATAATTATATATAAAATTAATATTCTATTCTTAAAATTAACCAAAAAACATAGTAAAGGATGAGTGCATTACACCCACCCTTCTAAGAGAGTAATTTGCTCTATTTTGCAAAATACAAAAACATAATTTAATGAATATATATATATATATATATGCAAAGAGATATTTTGCATATATGGTATATCACATAAGGTGGCTTGCATTTTTCCTTTTTAAAAACCACGACAAGATCCTCTAAAGGAAGAGCCCATAAGCTTCTTTTCTAAAAGCTTAAGGGGTCTTGTCGCCTTCTTCTTCTTGCTATTCAGGATAATTTTGTACGTATTTGTGTTTTCTCGTGAACGTAAAATGCAATTAACCTTTTCAAATTGCTTACCTACTAAAAATCAGGCACCGGGTGGACGGATCCACTTCCCTTAAGCTGCGTCATCTTTCATGGGCTCTAAATATGCAAAGCAAAAAATTTACATCCCAAACATCTTCCGAGAGAACAAAAGAATTTCCCATATTCCATTCTGTGTAGAAATATCATATTGGAAGTGAAGGACCATAAAAGAGTGAGACTATGGCCATTAAACACGGGCTGCTCCTAATTGGGGATGCATGCTGCCTCACAATTGATTATGTACAACAGGGTAAAATTCAGAGAATCATCTGCGAGCTAGAAGTTCAGACTCCAGTTTGGTCCGAGCTCATTAAAAGATGATATAAGTTTGAAATCACCGGAGGCAGAGTCTGGTCTCCCAACGGCCTAGCCCCTGCATGTTAGCTAAATGTAGGTAAACGTACCAAGCATACCAGAATAATCACTAATCTTCGGGTCGTCCTCCTGCATAAGCTCAGAAAGCAGCTGACCTGATTGCACATGGAGAATTTCCAGCCAAAATATTTGTTCGATGAAACAACAATGTGGCAGAATCCAGACTTATATGGGTGAATCACAGTCAAACATTAACAACTCACCATTTCACGGCGCTTTAAAATGTACAACAGTTTGATAAAGAATTGAATCAGCTGTACTTAAGAATATATAAGTGAAAACAAGATTAAATAAACCAAACCAAGCAGGAAACTCTTGCTTTAGGTCTTGAACAGTGAAAAGTCAACTTTTACCTCTTTGATAACTTCTGAAATATTTTGCAAACTTCAACATAGCACTGCATGAGCTTGTACAAGTACGAAAGGACGTTACTCCTAGATCTAACATACTAAAAGACGAGCACATGACATCCTAAAAGGAAGGATGGGGCCGTTATAAGCCCCACATAGTTCTATGACTTTAAGGGTGGCTCATTTCACGAAATAGACAACAACATAAGATCTCTGTAGATCTATTGATTTTGCAACAAGTTTATCAAGTTGGAGTATATTTGCTCCTTCATGGCATCTCTGTTGCTCGTGTTCAACATACACATAGTAGCTCCTGGATGATTTTTCAACCTTGCAACTGCAAGACAATAAATCAAATAAATAACATGCCGTTCCTGGATTAGAGGACAAATACCTACAGTTGTTTCAGTCTCTGGTACTTAATAAAATTATTAAAATTTGAGTGTGAATATGTACAAAACATTTGCTTGAAATGTTCTGGTCGGGTCAAGTTATAACTTCCTGATAACACGTGCAATCAGAAAAGCCACAAATCTAGTAAAAATTGCACATCCATGTCTAAGATCGGATATTTTGATATCAAACAATTTTTTTCTCTTCAATTTTATGGATGTAACTGTAAAGGTCCTACATAAGCATTTAGTTATGAGAAATTGACATTACGGACATCATCCAAATTGGATCAGCTCAGGAACTATCGCACAGGACAAACATTTGATCATGTCTGAGTAAGGAATACCCCAGATGGAAAAACCTGCAACTTGGTTATGCTTTTTGCTTGACATGCTACAGAAAGGAAATGATCTTTGCAATCCAATGCAATTCATGTTTTCATCTGTTTTCAGTCCATAAGATACAAGAATTCTAGCATTTGAGTTTGGAATCATGTACCTCCAGGAATATCTCTGCCGGATTTCGGAATAGGGACGGATGCCAAGAGAGGGATATTTGATTCTAGAACTCTTAACACAGCAGGGAAGAATGATGAACTAAAGAGCTCCATTTTACCAACTTCATCGATAATGAACAGATCAGTGTCCACCTTAACCTGTTCAGAGGTACATTCAGTTCGAACTGTAAAGTTCTTCCGTTTAATCAGGAACTGTTTGACTAACTTTATCCTAGAAAGAATCAGATATTTATGACAAATCAGCCAGGGTCCAGGAAGTTAACTTAAGATTCTGACTTCTGATATTTGTAAAATACTCAATACAGCAGAAACTGTAAATTGTACAAGAAAATGTAGACTTCACTCACCTGTAACTCAGGCAAAGCTAATGATTCAAATGATGAGACATCTACTTTGTACCTTCCGACATTAGGCCATCTTTGAGATTCCCGGCTGCAATGGACAAAGATAATTTACTAGCAGAAGCTAAAACATCAACGACACCAGGTAAAGTTTTACTCAGCCAGTTAGTTTCATGAGTAAAACGATTGATAACATGAATTTATGTGGTTTATTTCCTGTTAGTTTCCCTAATTCTCGAAGACATAATGCTTGTTATTGATAGTTTTTAGGGATCTTAAGTGTTTCTATGAATGAAATGAAGGAAGAAAACGAGCTTTTTGATGAAAAAAGAGGCCGGAGGAATTGCAGGAAATTAACAGAACCACTGCCAAGTTACCGTGCCCAAAGGTTATCAAAGAAGGGTCCAGAAGTGTGATCATTAACCCGTGCCCATTGGTTAATGGATGGGCACTGCTGGCGAACCAAGTTGAGAGACCCAATATTTGCTGGGGGAGAAAAAAAGGGAATATATGGGCCCATTATTATGTAATTCTATCCTTTAATTAGATCAGATATTTGAGAAGGAAAGGGATTTTGTAAAAAAAAGAAGAGTTTGACTTCAATTAGATTCGTTCCCTTTTCTTCCACTTGTGAGAAAGGAAGCCCTGGTAAGGGTGATATAAAAGGAGAGGAGAAAAACATAGGAAGGATCATCCTCTAGAGGAGACAACGCAGCACACAAAAGAAAATCAAGGGATACTAAATTCTTGGAGAAGAATCTCAAGCAATGCGACATCCGTTCAAGCTAGATTTCGACACCATGAGTTTCTCAGTTTTTCTTCCTTTACTTTTGATTTCCACCTTATGAACTAAATCCCTATTTGCTAAGACTTTTGGAAAGCCGAATTGAGACAATGAATTGAATATTTTTTTCTTATTAATTTACAGCTTTTAATTTCATATGTCTATGGACATTGTGCTTTTGCTATGATTTGAGAGATTGATCACCTTTTAAGTTATTTAAATTATATTGATGAACTGAACAGGGATTCTTGATGGTCAGGGTAATTCATTGTGTGAATTGAATAATATATAGAGATACATATGCATGATTCACCTGAGTCCATAGAATTTTCATAAATCTTTATGTATTACTGTCTCGACAATTAGAAAAGAGAGATCCACTAATTTCTAGATAACAATAGGTTTGCTATAACTTGAGAAAGTATATAAGATGAACTTGGGAAAAACCTCAACTTATGAAATAAATGCTTTGTTAGATTAATTTATTAATTTGAAATTCATTCAACCAATTAGATGGACCTATAACCTTAGCATCTCATCTATTATTGAATTTCTCCAACTCTATTTTTGTGCAATTTTCATTAATTTCTCGTAGTAGTAACAACTCATCCCTGAAAATTCAATCATCCAAATAATTAGGTATTATTTACAGTTTTGGTACTTTTTCCATTAAATTCTCGTGGGAACGACATTTTTCTACATTATAGCTAGTGCACCTGCTAGTAGCCTGTATATATACATATTTTGGCACGCAAATTTTCATTTTTACTTTACAATGGTGTTGCACTTTTAGTCATTTTTCTTTTAACAAAACACATTTAATCCTTCAAGTATAATGAGATTAAAACATTTAATCACATAAATATGTAGTGAACAAATTTAGTCCTATAGTTAAATATGGTGAAAAAACATTCAATCCTCTAATTTCTCTAATGCGACACAATTAGTGACACGAAAAATAGTGTGTGTGTTTATGCACTTTTTTTAAACCTAACAATGATGATAAGCCTTAATTATACTTCGCCATTCATCACTACAGAAAATGTATTGCTACATCCCAAAAATCCTCCCATTTCGTCAAACCCAAATTTTTTTCTTCCAACTCTTAAAGATGCCTAATTTCTTTGAAACAACCATAAATCTTGTCAAATAAACACATAAAAACCCTTTGCTTGCCCTTAGAAATACGTAAATCGACGCATTGGGGTTTCTTAAACCCGTTTTGGAAAACACACGCTATTTTTTCTAGAATCTTCAGTCACCGGCCAACTTAGGACTTAGTGTCACCTTAAAAAATTTAAAGGATTAAAAGAGTTTCCCATATTTAACTACAAGATCAAATTTGTTCACTACGTCATTACGGGACTCAATGTGTTAATTTCATTATATTTAAAAAATTAAATGTATTTTGTCAAAGGAAAAATGAAAGTGTAACACCCTTATAATAACAGGACTAAAAATGAAAGTTTGCCCTTAACCACCGATCTTCCAGCTAACTATTGTCTTCATGGGAAAGCCTCCATGATGGTTTTTCGTTATGCTTCTTTTCTCTAGTTTGTTACATTTGACTGCTTGGCCCTCGTCATGCCAGAACCTGTCCTTTTCACATGCCTTTAGACAAGAAGTAATTGCTACACGGGAAAAGGATTATACTCGACTGCATTACGGTTTTCCATGTTAAGATAAAGGCTTGGGATTAATAAAGCAACTTACAACTAGGACAACAATTTCTGATTTGAGCATACTCCTCTCAGTTATTTTATGCAAAAACCGAAACTGTTATGTACGAATTTATCAATCTCAATTCTCATGTATATATGACTTTTGTGTAAAGTAGGGTACCACTACCACATTTCATGGAGAGCTCCTCCTAAGTAACTGCAGCTTTTGGATGATTCTTGTTTTCAAAAATCTCTGTCACCCATGATGTCCTCTGCTCTCCTCACAGTTCTGATAAATTTAAAAACCTATCTAAATGATGTTGTACAACGGTATCCTCTTCCATTATCGCAATAAATTACTCAACTGGTCTAACTTGTATGTGTTTGATGGTTGTCAATAATTACTAGATTAAAAAGTTCCTTCTCCAAAGATTTTCAATTGTTCAGGCTATTTGGACCATCTGTATTCACCTTTTTATGCAAAGAGAAAGGAGCATAGATCTGCAATGTTTTCCTAAAACAAGGAGAACTGGTATCCCAATTTTTTTTGAGTTAAATTATTCTAGCGAAAAAAACTAAAGATACAGTATTTCAGTTCCACCGACACTGCTTATGCGAAGGCTGCTTGGATGCATGTTGTTGTTGTTTTAGCACAGCCATCACATTAAGAAGCAACACACGCCATCAAAAACCAGTTATGGATAGTGCAAAAGACAGCATAAGAGTTTATAGGAAACACTAGTACTGTGCATGAGCAGATTCAATCCTCTTAATCCCTGTTCCAGACTAAATACTTCTGGTCCAGCATAACCTTCATAGTTTTAAAGTCCAAACAACATAAAACTATAATCATTTCTTTACAGAGAAACAATTTTCTTGTTATTATTCAGAAATCTCGAAATATAAGAACATATAAAGAAACACAGAAAACCATTTTCATTGCATAAGCCAAAAGCAGTGTACTACCATATTCTTTAAAATGCATCATCGATATATGAGATTAGTGACTCAAAACGTAAGTTAATTGAAAGATACGAATGCCATATCAAAAACAAAGAAATAGCTTAAAATGGACAATACATACAGCATAAGTACCTAGAGATAGTGGTGGATGCGAGAGGACCTCTACGACCATCAAGAGTAACCACTTCAAACCCTACCCTTTCTGCCCCTTCTCTCAACTCACCTAGGTAAATTCAATTACATTAAATTCAATCTTTCACCGAAACAATGGCATATAATACTCCCTTTCCCTAGTTCAATAGCGTGATACTTTTCACCATCAGTTTCAAAGAGTATCACAAAGGAATCAGAATTATATAGCTTGAATTTTTCAAATAATGAATACAATTAGTCAAACAATTCAATTTGCAAAATAGGAGCAAACTTACATAACGCTAACGAGATAAAGAATGAGAATTTGGAGGCATACGAGTATAAAAACCCTGAATCTTTAAGCTGGGATTCGATTGTTTGAGGGCCTCCAGCACTCGGATTATCAGAGTAGTTTTTCCCACTCCCTGCATAAGATATCAAAACAAGAAATGCACAAAGTTTTCACGATTCGAATGAGCGCGTCACATGTAGAGAGAGAGAGAGAGAGATTTCACTGAGCTCATGTATACGCATACAAATGCAGAGTTACCGGAGGGCCAGTGACAAGAAAGCATTTTCCGGGAGCCGCCATTTCTTTGTCTGCTCACCTCTGCAAAGATGGGGTTTAGAAGCTCTTTTTGAGTTTTGAGTTCATATTAAAAATATAAATTATGAATTTTTATAAGATATTAAAGAATATTAAGTTTATAAAATTCAGTAAAATGTTTGAGTTTATTATAAGTTTTTTTTTAAAAAAATAATAAAAAAATTTCAACTTGTTTTAAAATTTTAATAAATATTTTCAATTTGGAATAGTTACACCCCTACTCCTGAGGTTTGGTGTAATTACGCGTAAATATCCTGTGCTTTGAAATATTACATCTATCACCTCTAAGATTTGCTTATGTCTTACAAATAAGTCACTTTATTAGTCAAAATTCACTAAATTTGCTGATATTAACAAAAAAAATTATAAAAAAAATCTACCTCTGACTGACTTATTGCATGTCAAATAATTTTTTTATGACGAAATTACTCTCATACATTTTCACGCTTTAATATATGTGATGAGATGTATTTTCACTATATAAGGGTAGTTTAGTACGAAAAAAAATTGTTTGACCTGCAATAAATTGGTAATAAGTCAATCGATGGTAAATATCTATTCTGGGTTTGTGAATATCAGCAAATTTAATAAAATTTGACGAACGAGGGGCTTATTTGTTAGATGAAAGCAAATATTAGAGGTGCTAGATATAATTTTCTAAATTATAAAAAAATTATATGTAATTACACCAAATTTTAAGAAATGAGAGTGTAATTATCCCTTTCAATTTTAATCATATAACTTATAAAAAAAATTATCATTTCAAACGTTTTATAAATTTGACAATTCTATTTGTACAAACACTTTAATGCTTAATTTTGAAATATAATTTAATATTTTATAAACTCTCTAAGAAACAAGTTACAAAATGTATAAACTTACAAGATATTTATTATAATTTTAAAGTTTTTCTATAATTGTTGATCGAAATGAATGTATTTATTGAAATGTATATGATTGATTATTGTGAAATATAAAAACAAAAATATAAAATTCTCATTAAGGCTAAAAATTTAGTTTCTTCAAATACCGTTATATAAATATTTGAAAATTATATCTGAATTTTTTTTTTATAAATCCATTTAATTGTGTGAGCACATTAAAAATATTTAATTGAAGATTATTGTTTCTTTTTTTTTTCATCTAGTTTTCCAATTTGGATCTCTAACATAGTGTTTGGATCTGTATTTTGAGTATTTTATTTTGTGTTTTGGAGATATAGAGAGAAAAATAAATATAAGTAAGTGTGTGTTAAAAATAGATGGTATGTTTGAATTTGTATTTTAAGGTAATTTAAAATATTTTAAAATAAGTGATGTAGATTTGATGTTGAGATTTGGGAGACAAAAATCACTGTTCATTGTGAAATCATATCTCTTTTATATATTTTTTATATTAAATATGTATATATATAATATATTATATGTTTAATATTGTATTTTTTGGAGATAAAAATTACTGTTTATTGTCTAATCATGTCTCTTTTATATTATATATATAAATATATATATATAATTATATAGAAAGTTGAAAAATAAAAAGAATATATTATTATATAAAAAGTTGAAAAAAAAAAACACACACACACACACAAATAAGATGTTAAAACATAAAAACAAACATTGAGTATGTTTTATCTTATCTTAAAAAATACAAAAATATGGTGGTACTCTTTTTTCTTTTGAATGGTTGATATCGGGTAGAATTCAAATTATCCGAAGTAATCATTCCCTTTCCTATTAATTTGTAATTATTTTCCTATAATTGATTGAACTAAAGTTATTTGTTATGAATCAATTTTTTCTTTTTTTACACTCACACACTCAACATATAAGCACATATTCAAGATTTGAATACGAAATTTTTTATAAAAAAGTCTTGTGCCCGAACTATTGAATTCTCTTCTGAAGTAACCTATTTGTTATGAACCAACTGCTAAGTGAGAAGTATGTATTTGATGAAGTGTTGCTATCTTAGCATGTGAGTTAATTGTTAAATGAGATGAAGGTACTTGGTTGAAGTGAATGTGATTTATTGTTGTTTATATTTACTTATATTTTTTTATATTATATTTTGTCTTTCAAATTATGGTCGTTTTTATATTTTATTATTATTTTTTCCTTTTCTCAATTTACCACACGGACTATGTGAATTTAACTTACCATCTTACTCATTTGTTGGTGGAACTTTTGGTCAAAAAAAGATCACATGCATGATATGTGTGAAATTTAAGGGCAAAATCATCTTATTTTGTTTTAGAAAGCCTATTTGTATAGGCAAAAAAATTTAAAATCGCATGTTTTGAAACTCAGTTAAAAATCCCTCTGTGTTATAAAAATAGGCCAAAGAAACTCTACTAAAATATATTTTACCCCCCTATGTTTTGTTGAAATAGTTAAAAGACTAACCCCTATGTTTTGAAAATAGGTTAAAATCCTCCCTGTGTCTTGTAAAATTCAGCAAAAAATACTCTTTTAGTTAGTAATTAGCAGAGGTGCATTAGACATGCTCCTTGTCCGTTTGGGGTGTTCTTTAGCTGCTTTTGACCTTATTTTTTAGCCTTTTTTTTACTAAAATATCTTCATGGTGTCTATATATTTCACTTGCGCATTTTTTTACTTGTTTTTAGTAATTTTTTTTGTATTTTCATTTATCTAAACAATAAAGTATTTTTTTAAATATATTTGCTTAAAAAGTGTGAAAGAAGTATATAAATTTTGAAATTTTATAATTTAACTTGAAATACTTAATTAAAATCACAGTACAAAATTTAGTAAATTCGTTTTTTAAATTTAAGATATCTTAATGAAATAAATGTTAATAATGATAAAAATTATATATTATTAATATTTTAAATTATTATTTAGTTAAACATATTTAAAAAAATTAAATGAATTATTTTAAATTTGATTAATTTAATTTTTTAGTCATTTTTTTAAATTTATAATTTAGAAACTAAAAAAATTAAAAGAAAAAGTTAAAAGAAAATGAGCAATAACAACGTCTGCCATCGCCCAAATTAAGGGCAATAACAGACGTTAAAGGTGGTTGCATACCTGAACTATGCATTTTTGGCCGACCGCTGATTCAAGGGTGGCGAGTGGGAATGGGGGCGAGGATCTGGCGGCGAGGGGTGGGGACGGCGGCTGGGGGAAGGGGGTAATTTTTTTGAGTAATAATTTATTTTTTATAATATATATTTAAAATTAGTAAATCTAAACCCTTTAGCCTTTTTAAAATTTAAGATCAATGATAAAAATTAATTGATTATATTTGGCGGATACTCTTAAATCTTAATTATGAACCCATTCATTCCTGGAAAACAATCTTCCAACTGATGCTTGATAAACTCATGATAGGAGCCATTCGAAAGATTGATGGACAAATTGGGTCTCCATAGAATTAATTCATAGACTTGGGTCTCCATAGAATTAATCCAATCAATTCTTAAAAACCCAAATAAAATTTATTTGATCTTATCAAATAAATCCTAGCCCACGACCCAATTAATTAATTCATCAAATAATTGAGCCTAACCCAGTTTATTTAATCTCATTAAATTACCAAAGTCAAAACTCTAATTAATTGATCCCATTAATTAATTCATCTGGTTCAATTAAAATTAATCTTATTAAATAAATTAAACCTAACTCAAATTTAATTAATCTCATTAATTAAATTTTGGGTTTTTCATCACATGAGTTCTCCCATTTAAATGATCGTATCATTTAATCTCTTGAATTAATTTAAACTCTTTAAATCAAGTCAGTCCTTCTAGAATTAATTAATAATTAATTCTACTACTTCCTTGAGTGGTGTTTTTAGTGACTATGTAGGTACACCCTTCAGCTAGACTTGGGCTTGTGTCAATAATAATTTAATTGGCAAATACTTCTGCGCTAGTTTAATTAAATCATATTTAATTAATCGCTTTTGATTAACACTTAATCCGAAAGCACCCGTTATCATGGGTGGTTATTTACCAACAGTCCATGGTATTACAAAATAAGTAAAAATGACTTAAACCTTAAGACTATCGAGTGTGATAGGGAACAATCCTTCCATCTTGGACTATACATCTATACTTAATATTTTGATTATGCTTCTCTACTTGATCAGCATAGAAAAATACTTTCCTATTTGATCACCCATTTTGGCCACAGACTCTCGGAGCACAACACACATTAGAATGCATAAGAGATTGCTATCATCTCATGATAGGCGACGGATCCTCTCTTGGAACTCACCAATCTTCATACATATTCTGACTGCACTGAAACAAGGCTTACAATAACCATATTAGAACATGGTCATCTTTTACCAAGTCCTAGATACAGTCATCCCATATATGAGACTGCATGAATCCTCAAGTCTGAGGACTAAACCCAATACTATTGGAGCCAAGGAGTTCAAGTCATACCGATCAAGCCTTACGAGCTTCTATAGGATGACTCCCCACGAGTCAGTTCAGTTAGCTTGACAACCTTTGTCAACCCCCCACTAAAATTGCATAGACGTCAAACTTTGTCACCTATTAAACACAACACCCATCATATAGACGCAATATTTAGTGCAAGTCTCAATAGAACTCTCGATGCCCATTCTCAGTACTCTTGACTTGGAACATTTCAAATCTAACCCTCGAAAGTTGATTTCATAATTGCCATCAAATGTGCAACCCAAGTTGATTAGTGATCTGTGGGCTTTGTTGCAGTGCGTGAACATTACATGAGTAAGAACAACAAAGTAAGGCCAAATGAATATTTATTCTTATTCATTTAATTTAATATTACAAAATAAAAAGAAATTTCTTAAATATATTGCAAAGTGGCCAATCTAATTAGCATTTTGGTCACCTATTCCAACATAAAGATATCTTGTAACCACTGCAAGAAGATATTCATGAAAAGTAAAGGTAATCCAACAAACTCAGCTGCACAAACACTTGCAATATTATGCCAACCATATTAGACAAAGCTATGAAGGAAAGAGAGAATTCGATGCAAACACAGCTTGATTTTATGCCCAACAATATTAATCCAGCATCGATCCAACTTTTCAAGATGGGAAGTTTAACATGGAAGCTATGAAAGAGTCACTAACTTACTACCTAATGATGCACAAAAGTCTTTCTTTAAAGTGGAAGAAGAGTGATTTGATTTATTTTGTAGAAGGGGAATGCTTGAGTAAGAGGAGTTTCAAGAACAACAATAAGGACATATTGTGTCAATGTCTCTGAGGCTAAGAAAAAGAAATTGAAGAACTTATTGCAAAAAAGTAAACAGAATTAGTCACACGACTGATTGTTGGAAATAAAAAAAAAAAAATCAAAAAATGGAGTATATGGTGGTAACTGGCCATTGGATTGATCAAAATTGGCAACTATAGAAACAATACTCAATTTTGTTCACATTCCACCTCCTTGTCGAGGTTTTGAGATTGCTAATGTTATTTGGCGTTGCTTGGAAGATTGGGATATTCAAAGTGAAAATCACACAGCATTTGTTGTCAATGCTTCTGCCAATGATTATTCCATTTACCATCTGAAGATTTATGCATAAAGAAAGAAAAAGTTGCTTTGCGAGGGAAAATTATTTTATGCCAAATGTTGTGCTCATATTGGAACCTTATAGCTCAAGATGGTATTTGTAAAACTCAAAACATCGTTAAAGTGATATGTGACAGCATAGAGTATGTTTGGAGATCAGATGCAAGATTTTTGATATTTTCTAAAATTGTGAAACAACTAAACTTCCCAGAAAGAAAGTTAGTTGACGATTGTTGAACGAGGTGGAACTTTACATATGAGATGTTGTCTACTACAATCAAGTTCAAGGATGTTTTAGATTTGCTGCTAAAGATCCACATTATGATGATTGTCAGTGTCTTGAATATTGAGAAAAAATTGAAAATGTATGTTCGATATTGGAAGTTTTTTGAGATGCCACACACATCATTTCTGGGAGTGACTACCCAACTTCATGTTGGAATTTTGTTGAAATGGTGGAAACCCACACATTTGTAACAACAGCAGCAAATGAATTCATTTTCAATTCTCTTCAATTTCATTTGCTATTTGAATTTGGTTTAATCTGCAATTTGAATGTGATTTATTAAGAATCAAAAATTGCAACCAAATTTCATTGCTGCTTCATTTCTTTTGAACGGTTTCTTGTGAACAATCACAAGCTCTTATCCTTTGTGATCTCTCTCCCTCTCTTTCTCGACTTCTATCATTCTTTTAAAGATTTGAGCGATAAAAGTTTTGGTTACGAGCTTTTGAGTGTTTGGTCGAGGTGTTTTTCGGTATAGTACTAAAATCGAAATAACTGTAACCGTATTATCCTGGGAGAAATTACGTTGAACCCTGTGCACTCTGATACAGAGCGTATATTTTCTTCAAGGCAAGCAGTAATTCTGCGATTCGATTAAATCAATTATTTCAATTGGACTGAGAATTGTTACGATACAATTCTCGTTGTAAGTTTTCGATTAAATTTTTTTTTATCTTAAATAGCGTTTCTAATTGCTTTATGCTATTTGTTCCAACGTGGCTTTAATTGCTTTTGATTTCTAAATCCGATTGAAATATTTCAAAATGTTGATTCTATTACTTGAAACCAAAAATTTTTTCCAACAATCTTGAAGAAAATATATAGGTTTTAAAAAATCGAATTTTGTTGTTGGAACTATTTTGGAAAACGCTTTTTCAAACTCATTTTTTTTAAACGTTACCTTTAGTTTCCTAAAACACTAAAGATGGCCGAGCCGATTTATGTTCCAATTCCGATCACACCCAAGGTTGACTTGACCGATTTACCGGATAAGTTTTTGGGCCAGTTTTTCAAACGCTGGCAACAACGAATGAAAATTTGGTTGACGATGAAAGGACTTTTGTTTGTGATTCAGGTGATCAGACCTGAACCTATTGATACCGATCGCAGAATTGCTGAGATAGCGCAGTGGACAGAAAGGGATCAAATAGGCAGAGGAGCGATTTTGTCAGCCTTGTCAAATACGCTCTTCGATGTCTATTGTTCCGATTCTTACATTGCGAAGTCTATGTGGGATGAGTTGGACCGAAAATATAATACTGAAGAGCAAGGGCTCGAAAAGTATTCTGTTTCTAAGTTCATAAGGTATCAAATGGTTGAGAACCGATCTGTAGCTGAACAGACTCATGAGATTATCAATCTTGAGCATGCTCTGGCTAATGCTGAGATGAAGCTTCCCGAGAAGTTTCTGGTTATGTCTATAGTGGACAAATTTTCCAAATCTTGGAAAAATTTTGACATGACACTCAAGCATCAAAAAGGGAGATTGTCTCTGGATGTTTTTATGATTGCTATCAGCATTGAGGAAGAACATAGAAATCAAACGCACAAGATGCCTGTTGAACATCAACCAAGGGCCAATCTTATAGTGGGGAAACAGAAAGTGAATAAGATTAACTCAAATTCGAAAGCCATCAATAAAAGCAAGGCCTCCAAAAATAAAAAACCAAAAGCAAACAAACCATGCTGGAACTGTGGGCAGGTTGGACACTGGGCCAAGCTTTGTCCTAATAAAAAAGCCAAGGCTGGATAGACAGCTGTCAACATGATTGTGGGAGATTAACTCAAATTCGAAAGCCATCAATAAAAGCAAGGCCTCCAAAAATAAAAAACCAAAAGCAAACAAACTATGCTGGAACTGTGGGCAGGTTGGACACTCGGCCAAGCTTTGTCCTAATAAAAAAACCAAGACTGGGCAGACAGCTGTCAATATGATTGTGGGAGATTAACTCAAATTCGAAATTCCATCAATAAAAGCAAGGCCTCCAAAAATAAAAAACCAAAAGCAAACAAACCATGCTGGAACTGTGGGCAGGTTGGACACTCGGCCAAGCTTTGTCCTAATAAAAAGGCCAAGACTGGGCAGGCAGCTGTCAACATGATTGTGGAAAGTTCTAGCGGTGCTAGCACCTTAGGAGCAACTGGCGGGTATGTATCTGTACAACCCGAACTCCTGACTATTTACGAACCGTATGATTAGTTGATTGACACAGGAGCAAATGTGACCGTTTGTGCTGATAAATCTCTCTTTGTGTCTTATCAGGCCATCAGTGGAAGGACAGTAAGCATGGGGAACTCCAGTACAGCTGAAGTACTATGAATAGGAAGCGTAGACTTGAAGTTTCTTTCAGGGCGCATTCTGTCGCTAAAAAGAATTTATTATGTACCCACTGTCAGAAGAAACATCATTAGTGGTTCTGTAATAGTTAGGGAGGGATATGAATTAATCTTTAAATTAATAAAGTTGTAATTCAATAATTTGGTATTTTTGTCGGTAAAGGCTATTTAGACGATAACTTGTTCAAAGTTTGAGTTGATAATAATAAAGTTGATGTTTCTGATTCTATTATATTGAATGTTGAATCTTCTGCTCTGTGGCACAGTAGGTTAGGTCATTTAAATCTAAATTTGATCAAACGAATGATGAATTTGAATTTAATTCCTTGTCAAAATATTGAACGAAATTACAAATGCCAAGTTTGTGTAGAAGCTAAACAAGTTAGAAAACCCTACCAGTCAATTGAGAGGGGGATTCGAAAATACTTGATTTAGTTCACACTGATATTTGTGAGTTCAATGGAGTTTTGACCATGGACCACAAACGATATTTTATCACCTTTATAGATGATTGCAGTAGATATTGTTATGTGTTTCTCATGAAAAATAAGGATGAAACCTTAGATAAATTTATTTTATTTAAAAATGAAGTAGAAACCCAAATTGGTAAAAAACTTAAAAGACTAAGAACTGATAGAGGATGAGAGTATGGTTCGAGTAAGTTCCATGAATATTGTCAAACTTTTGGCATTATTCATGAAGAGACTCCTCCGTATTCCCCTTCGTCTAATGGAATGGATAAACGAAAGAATAGACCATTCAAAGATATGATTAACAGTCTTCTACTAACCTCCGGGTTACCAAAGTATTTGTAGGGAGAGGCTTTACATACGGCTTGCTATATTCTGAATAGAGTCCCTTTGAAACACAATATGAGTGCTCCTTTCGAGTTGTGGAAAGGTAGGAAACCAAGCCTCAAATACTTTCGAGTATGGGGGTGCCTAGCAAAAGTGCTGATCTCGGAACACAAACGAAGAAATTGGGTCCTAAGACTGTCGATGTTGTGTTCTTGGGCTATGTGGAGACAAGTTATGCCTTAAGATTTTCGATTATTAAATAAAAAATTCTAGGCATTGAGGTCAACATAATAGTCGAATTTCGTGATGTTGTACTTCTAGAAGATGTATTTCCTTTAAAAACAGGAATAACTTCAAATGTTTCGTTTGATGATTCACTTACCTCCACATCTATTTCTGAACATGTGGAAAAGATGTCAAATGTGGGGGTTAGTCCTAGTAGTTCTAATCAGACTCATGAGGAGTCAGATGAACCTAGACGGAGTAAGAGAGTTAGGATTGTCAAGGATTTAAGAAGTGACTTTGTCACTTACAACATCGAGGATGATCCGATCACTTTTAAAGATGCTATAGCTTCTTCAAAAGCTAAGCAGTGGAAAGAAGCTGCCAAAAGTGAGATGGACTCCATTGGTTTCGAACGTGGGTGCTAGTCGATCTCCCTCCGGGGTGTACTACTATTGGGTGTAAGTGGATCTTTAAAAGGAAACTGAAACCTGATGGGACCATAGATAAGTTTAAAGCCAGATTGGTGGCCAAAGGGTTTAAACAAAAGGATGAAATAGACTATTTCAATACCTATTCTTTAATAGCTCGATTGACTACAATCTGGGTGCTTATAGCACTTGCTTCGGTGTATAATCTCCCAATTCATCAGATGGATGTGAAAACAACCTTCTTGTATGATGAACTCGAGGAAGAGATTTACATGAATCAGCCTGAGGGGTTTGTAGCTCATGATAACGAGCATAAAGTTTGTAAACTTGTTAAGTCTCTATATGGACTTAAACAAGCACTCAAACAGTCATTTTTATAAAACTATTCTTGCATTTGGCTTCACTGTAAATGAGAATGATAAGTGTATATACTGCAAGGTTAAAAGAGATAAAATGATAATTCTATGCATGTATGTGGATGATATTCTGTTAATAGGGTCATGTCTAGATATTATTACTGAAACCAAGTCATTTTTAAAAAAATAAGTTTGAAATGAAGGATATGGGTGAGGCTAATGTGATTCTTGGCATCAAGTTGACTCGTTCAACTGATGGAATAGCCATTTCTCAATCTCATTATGTTGAGAAGATAATTGAGAAATTTGGTTATCAAAACAGTAGAATTGCTAAGACACCATATGATCTTTCTGTAGCTTTATTAAAAAATGAAAGTGGTGTTCCAGTTGCACAGCTAAGGTATTCCCAAAATTATTGGGAGCTTACAGTATCTGGCAAATGACACGAGACCAGATATATCCTTTTCTGTCTCTAAGCTGGCTAGATACACTAGTTGTCCTAACAAAACTCATTGGGGTGCTTTGGATAGAGTACTAAGGTACCTAAAGGGCACGGTGTCACTGGCCATACATTATGGCAGATTCCCTATTGTTCTTAAGGGATATAGTGATGCTAGCTGGATAGCCAAAAACTCCGGGAGTAATGGGTGTTCAGGATATATTTTTACCTTAGGTGGGGGCACAGTCTCCTGGAAGTCTGCAAAACAAACTTTGATAACCTGGTCTACATTTGAAGTCAAGTTATGTGCATTAGATATGAATGGTACCGAGGCAGAATGGCTATTTGGGTTGTTATCACAACTTCCTATTGTAAGTCGGCCTCTTCCACCGATTGCTGTACATTGTGATAGCCAAACCACAGTAGCAAAGGTGAGGAGTCGTAACTGAAGTCTATAAGGGCATTAGTGTCAGACAGACTAATGGGCATTGACTTTATGGGAATAAAGGAAATGTTGTTCATCCTTTGATGAAAGGATTGAATGTGTCACAAGTTCATAAGTCCAGATTAGGGATGAGACTGAAAACCCATGAGTAATGTATCTACAACGGCAACCCAACCTTTTGAGTAGAGATCCCACAAAGAAGGTTCAATGTAGTATCAACAAGTCGTAAGGGTATGTCAGAGCACCAAATAGACTGATACTTTGTATCTGGAGTCTTTCCCTGAAATTTTAGAAGGTGCTGCTACTGCAAGTATAGTAAGAGTTTATCTCTGAATGGGGTTAAGTCTTATAAGACGAGATGCTAGCAGTGCATCCTCGGAGACGCCTGGCTAAGTGAATGTCGTTGTTTGGCTGCAACTAAGGAATTGGGTTATTCCTGAAAATATTCATGAACAAGATCAGAACACATGGCCTAAGTGTCAACCCTAAAGATCAACATAAAACTGGTGGCTTGTTGTTACTGACAGACGTTGTCACACTCATAGGCTTAAATTCAAGGCTTAGTTCCATTTGACCTGGTGACAACTGACGTTAGATAATTTAGACAGTGGTTCAAACCGGAAGGTACCATTGTTGAAAATAAACCACAGAAACTTGAGTTCAAATCTATGAGTTTGTGGGGGATTGTTGGAATTTTGTTGAAATAGTGGAAAGCCATAGATTTGTAACAGCAGCAGCAATTGAATTCATTTTCAATTCTCTTCAATTTCATTTGCTATTTGAATTTGGTTTAATCTGAATTTGAATGTGATTTATTAAGAATAAAAAACTACAACCAAATTTCATTGCTGCTTCATTTCTTTTGGACGGTTTCTTGGGGGGGGGGGAGAATTATTGCATTTATATCCTCATTTATTGCTGCATTTTGGGTATGTCTATATAAAGGCATGCCACTTCCCACTTGAAGCACACAACCACAATCACAAGTTTTCATCCTTTGTGATCTCTCTCCATCTCTTTCTCGGCTTCTATAATTCTTTTAAAGATTTGAGCGATAAAAGTTTTGATTACGAGCTTTTGAGTGGTTGGTCGAGGTGTTCTTCGGTATAGTGCAGTCCATGTAGTGTCATCCGCGCAACTAGATTCTGGGATCAATCCAGTTATATAGGTATTTTTCGATATCCTTGCTACAAATGTTTGGAAAAGTTCTATTGCTATTTCGCGCGCGGAAGGCTTCCTAGTAGGTTCGGGTTCATTCCACTGCTTCTTCCTAGGGATGAGGTCTCGCTAATCCCCCTTCATCCTGGTCATTATTCAAACTGTAGTAGGATTCTACAACTTTCATGAAAATTATTTATCCAAAATCGAAAGAACTGTAACCGTCTTATCTTGGGAGAAATTACGTTGAACCCGGTGCACTCTGATATGGGACGTATATTTTCTTCAAGGCAAGCAGTAATTCTGCGATTCGATTAAATTAATTATTTCAATTGGACTGAGGATTGTTACGATACAATTCTCGTTGTAAGTTTTCAATTTAAATTTTTTTATCTTAAATAACGTTTCTAATTGCTTTATGCTGTTTGTTACAACGTGGCTTTAATTGCTTTTGATTTCTAAATCAGATTGAAATTATTTCAAAACGTTGTTTCGATTACTTGAAACCAAAATTTTTTCCAACACTTCAAACTTGTTTCTGAATGCAGTCAGCTTAGTAAAAGTGTTATTAGATGAGAAGTCATTAGACAATGATAGTTTTATTCGAGATATGATTGAAAGAATGAAAATCAAATTTGACAAATATTAGGGTGAGACTAATTTATTAATGTCACTAGCAGCCATTCTTGATCCGAGGTACAAGATAAAAGTGATTGAGTTTTGTTTCCCTAAGCACATCAATTTATGTACAGGATTGCTAGTAAAAAATATTCAATATAAACTGCACATCAATTAAAAACTAGATAAATTAATTGTTATAGAAATAAACAAAATAAATACACATTAATATTAACTAAATAAATAAATAAATTATAATGGAAACACAAAATACCATATGTACTAATTTGGTAATTGAATAATTGGAAGAATGTTATAGTCCAAAATCCAAAAGATTATAAAATTTATTTAATTTTAAAATTATATTTGACTAAATAAATTGAAATGGCTCCTCACCTAAAATACTTGGGAAGAAAAAGGAAAACCTAGATAGCAATAGCAGCAGATAATTACCAAAATGTCCTCACAGCTCAGGACGCGTATCTCAATCATATCAGGTTTACTCAGATTTGTTTAATAAAGGGCGGAGCGCACCCGCTCTCGTGCCCTTAAACGTAATAACACAAAGGCTAATTCCGTCATTACACCAGCAAACCACTAAACCCCCGCATCCCACCAGATCAGGACACGTGCCCCCACTGTTCCGCCAGCACTTCATCTGACGGCCCCCACCGCCTCCCCAACAAACACAGAGAAAACACAAAGCCAAGAGAAGGGGAAAGTGGACATCCTGGGAGCCAATGGGAGAGGTGGAAGGGGGGCGACGCGGATCCGTGACGTGGCGGGAGGAATTTGAAATCCCGCCCAAACCCGGACTTCAATTTGGTTTGTGAGTGAATTTTGTAAGGATTTTGAGGCTCTTTCCTTTGAGACCCTTATCCCTTCCTTTCACATATACCACCTCAACGCGCACACTTTCAATACACGACCAACGCAAAGCATATCTCTCTATATTTCTCTCTCTAGCAGCGACTCTATCTCTTTCGTACCATTATTAGGTGAGTTGGGACCTGGGCTGCCGCTGAATCGCCCGAGTCGGACCGATTCTTACCGGTTTATTGGTTGTTTCTCTGCAGGTGAGCGATGAAGGGAGGAAGATCCAAGGCTGAGTCCAAGAAAGCTGATACCAAGTGGGTTTTGCGTGTGTTTTTGTTTCAGATCTGTGGTTTGGGTTTCTCGGATTTGATTTTGGAATTGATATGTTGTTTCTTGTTTTGGGAAATTGAAAAGGCTCTCTGTGAAGAGAGGAGCAGCAGCGGGTGGGAAAAAGCCGGCGGCTAAGAAGGGGAAGCCGGCTAAGGATCCAAACAAGCCCAAGAGGCCTGCCAGTGCTTTTTTCGTTTTCATGTACTGTATAATTTTCCCTTTTTCTTCGTACCTTTTTTCTCTTCCTGTAGATATGATTTTTTGGCTGATTTAGTTTCTGGGTTTTGTTTGATGGTTAAAAGGGAGGAGTTCAGGAAGACGTACAAAGAGAAGCACCCTAACAACAAATCAGTCGCCGCCGTGAGTACCCCTTCCCCCCCTCCCATCAGATTCAGAGTTTATGTGAATTTCTATCAAGAGTTTTTACCGAATTTCGCTTATTTTTCTCTTGGTAAAAATCCTTACAGGTAGGTAAAGCCGGTGGTGATAAGTGGAAATCGTTGTCAGAGGCTGTAAGCATACTTTTCACTCGACTTGAATCGTTTCGTTTTTTTGGGTATATTCTGTTTTCTGATTATAGTAAAACTTGTTTCAGGAGAAAGCTCCATACGTAGCCAAGGCAGAGAAAAGGAAGGCCGAGTATGAAAAGAACCTTCAAGCTTACAACAAAAAGATGGTAATTCCTTCACCAAATCCTTCTGCTTCTTCTCTTGTTCCTCCCTTTCCTCAAGATTCAAGTAGTAAAAATCATAGGCCTGCTTAGTACTAATATCCTACTTCTGCTTAACTTAGAAAAATACTTCTAACAACATTTTACAACAGAGCGACGGCGCCGGAGCCGAGGAAGAGTCCGACAAATCGAGGTCCGAGGTGAACGATGATGAAGACGATGATGAAGATGGCAGCGGAGAGGTCTGTATATAACCCTCTCTTTTGAAAAAAAAATGGATTCGTTTTTACTGTTCTTCAACTATTTATTTAGCTTGATATAATTTCTTGATTTCATATGCAGGAAGATGAGGACGACGACGAGTGAAGAAAATGATGGGTTTTCAAGATTTAAATCTTTTGTCTAGAAATTATCGTACAACAATTCCATCTGGACTAGGCTACTCTTACCCTTTGATAAATAGCTGCCCTTTTTTCTTCAATTTTTTTCTGCCTTTTTTTGTAGGAAAAAGAAATTAAAAATAGCTGCTCAGATGGGATTGTTTGTTTATGTAGTACTATTACTTCTCTGCTGTTCTTAAGATATTTCCCTCCTCCCATCTTCCCTTAGGATCCATCCTCCTCTGCTTAATGATAATCATCATCTTGGGTACACGATGTGTTGTCTCGTTTTTCCTGATTTCACGCTTCTATTTATCAATATTCTTGGTTTGCATCCCGATCTTGGGGAGGTAAATGCGATTTCTGTGGTTCTGTTGGGTGATGATGATCTGTTTAATGCGAATTGTCTGGTGGACCGAATATGATTAGGTTTGCTGCTGTCTTCTTATAATACAAAATATCTCTCGCAAGGAAAAAAAATATCTCAAAGGGTTCTTGAGGTCAAACGGGGGACAAGTGTTGGAGTTCCAAGCGATGTCGTTTTGAACACTTGTAGGTTCCCCGGAGGGTGGGTGGGGGGTGGGAAGA
>NC_026157.1:665334-684272 GCF_000512975.1 Sesamum indicum
TTAGAAAGTTTGAGAGATATTTTAGCAAATTTATTAAAAATGTTAGAATTATTAACAGATGAAATTTGAATGTTTAAAAATCAGTACTATACTTATAATAGTGTAGATAATTAATCAATAATTAAATAAAAATAGAAATATTAATTGTAAATCATTCAAAATTCAATTAATAAATGCAAGCAAAAAAAAAAAAAAAAATCACTTTGTTCTTTCATAGATGTTGATAAATAAAGATTGTACAAAATGATAATAACTATCATAATTAAGTTTGATAGTTAATGTGAAAGAGAAAAGTGAAGCGTCCTAAAATTATTTGCTAGCCTTCTAATACCAAAGAGCAAGATATATTTAACTACATCCCTCGGCTTCAGCTAAAACAATCTTTAGTGAGTCCGAGTCTCAAATTCCCTCTGCCCGTGCGGTACTCCAACTTGGTAGTTTTCACTGCCTATTCAGGGTTGAGCCTTGGGATTTGACGGCGGACTTAAAAAGTCACCTACAAACGCTTCTTACGCCCAATCATTTTGGATAACGCTTGCATCCTCTTTTTGTACCGTGGCTGCTGGCATAGAGTTAGCCGATGCTTATTCCCCAGATACCGTCATTGCTTCTTCTCCGGGAAAAGAAGTTCACGACCCGTGGGCCTTCTATCTCCACGCGGCATTGCTCCGTTAGGCTTTCGTCCATTGCGGAATAATTTTTAGAGGATTAAGTGCACTTCACCCCCATCATCCATTCATGGGATATTATTCAAACTTTTTAAATTAATAAGTATAACACTCACATGCTAAGCTAATGGAATACTTACATTTTTTTTTCCTCAAGTTTTGTGTGATTACATGTAAATTTCTTGGGACTTAAAAAATTATAATTAGTGCCTTTGGAATTTATTTTTGTATAATAAATAGATCTCTTGTTAGTTAAAATTCATCTAATTTGTAGATATCAATAAAATAATTGGCTATAAATTGATATTTATTCTTGATTTATTTATTACTGATCTATTGTATATCAAATAATTTCTTTGTGACTAAACTATTCTTATAATGGTAAAGATATACCTTATTACATGCGTTAATGTGTAAAGATATATAAGGATAATTTGGTTATAAAAAAATTTATTTGATTTATAATAAATCAGTAATAAGTCAATCAGAGAAAAATATGAATTTTTATCCAAATATTTTAGTTAAGGGATAATTACCCCTACTCCCCTAAGGTTTGTGTAATTACACGTAGACTCACTGTAGTTTGAAAAACTACATTTAGTATCCTCTAGATTTCTTTCCGTCTAACAAATAAATTCTTTTCATTAGTCAAAATTTATCAAATTTGCTTATATAAATAAAAAATAAGATAAAAATTTATATTTATCCTTGATTATTATTATTTTTTGAGCAAAAACGACGACTGAACCTAAAAAAAAAGAACGTTGTACTTAAAACAACCAAAGAACGAAAGCAAAACAAACAGGTTCAAGAACAAAAAACCAAGTTATTCTATGGTATCAACCCTGTGGATCCTATGAAGAGCTTGTCTTGTCGCCTCTTGTCCTTCAGCCCCCCAATGCTGATCGAGGAAGCTCGCTCATAGCCCAAGACACGTTCTAAGAGTTTATTAGCTGGGAGACTAGCATTCTCAAAAAGTAACTTATAGCAAGCCTACCACAAGAACTAACAAATGAGGAGAGTGCAACAAAATCCTACCTTATCCAAATTCCTGTATAGGCCCCTAAGCCAATTCTTGGGGCTTCTGTGATCGCACGACAAGGACTGGCAGGGGAGGACAGATAACACCCAAACCAAATAGGGATAATGGCAGCGCAATGGACAGTCACTGCCCGTCTACACTCCACATCGCGCCAAACGAGATGCTATGGGCAATTTGTTACGACAGACTTTCCAAGTAAATAATCGTACTTTTGGTAGAACTACTGGTTGCTAAACGAAATTCCAACTAGATGAACCCAATGAGAAAGAGCCAGGGGTAACCTGTGCGCTACTCTCTCAAACCACAAGGTGATAGGCACTACTAACTGAGTAGCCCATGTGCCTTTTGTAATGCCACTAGAGAACATCGAGGCGACCGACCTCCAACAGAATGCTTAGAATCATCTCCGCATCCTTGTGGCTGAAGACCATTCGGACAAGATTCTGATTCCAGACCTCACCTCCCTCCTCCGCCAATACATCCACAATTACGTCAAGGGACAACCTGTTAGGGCTAATGAAGACCCGAAAAGAAATAGGCTAGGAATCCAACAATTTTAACCAAATACGCACTTTTTTCCTATCGCCAAGCTGTCAATGAGAGCCTAAGATGATCACAAGATGCGCCTCCTACATACTCCTCCAAGTAAAATAGCACCCCTGACCGGATGCAACATAGATATCATCGGACGTGGGGAAATATTTATGCTTGATCAAATGACTAAGTAAGCTGTCTGGATTAGAAATGATCCGCCAAGTTGTTTTGCAGCATGGCAAGGTTAAAAACACTCCATTTTCGAAAGCCAAGGCTGCCCTCCTCCTTACGAACACACATATTGTCCCATGCAATCCAATGGATCTTCCATACTCCTTTATTGTCCCAGAAAAAATTGGCCATCATCCCCTCAATCTCTTGGCAGATAGAGTTGGGCACCAGGAAACAACTCATCACAAATGTCGGCATCTCAAAATGACCGATTTGAGCAAAATCGCCTTTTCTGCTTGTGATAGGTTCTTGCACTTCCAACTCTAGAACCTCGCCCATACCCTATCTTTGAGATTCATGACTACTTCCCTCTTAGACTGACCGATCGACAACAACAGGCATGCCCAAGTATTTTTCATGCTTAGCCTCCACATGAACCTTAATGATTCCAAGCGAGAGCCTCCAGCCCTTGAATAGGGGAATTCCTGCTAAAAATGACAAAGGACTTCTCGAGATTGACCTTGAGACTAGAATTCTCCTCCAACCTCCCCAGGATACATATGATACATTTCATGGCCTCAGAAGAGGCCTGGCAAAAGATGAGCGTAACATTCGCGCAGAGGATGTGAGAAATCCGAGGCCTACCATGTCTAGTGGCCACTCCTAGGAGCTTGCTTGCTGCTTCTACCGAACTAATGAGGCTGCTAAGCACTTCTGCACAAAACAAGAAGAGGTACAGGGATAGGGGATCCCCTTGATGGAGATGAAAATAACTAAATTCCTATCCAGAGAGCATGATCGAATAATAAAAAGTGGAAGCACAAGCATGACTAAGGGAATAAAAGACAAATGAAACCCTAATCTAGCAAGAACTCTCTCAAGGAAAATCCATTCCACGTAATTGTAAGCTTTACTATGGTTTAGCTTAACGACTGCGTGTCGCTCCGAACCCCAGTGCTTATACGCCAAATAGTGATTAATCTCGTAAGCAACTAAGACATAATCTGTGATTAGCCTACCAGGCAAAAGAGCAGATTGTGTTTCGGATATGATCGAAGAGAGAAACTGTGATGGTTCCTGATGATAATACCCTCTTCGACCACATATCAACTACTTCACTGGGACGAACTGATCCTCCAGCCGGGGCTTAATTGTGCAATAATGTTTCCTGCAATAGCCCCTGTAAGACTACCTTATCGTATCCCTGACCATCTGGCGCCATAACCCCAGTCTTAGAGACATGAGACTCAACTCTATCCAAGGGGGAATGAACCAGTAGACGTCTCCGCCTGGCTGCATGGGAGAATGGGTCACTGATTGGACCTCATCAGCAGCCTGATCCCCAACGTTCTGTTGGTCCAAGCCACCCCTTTCATTCATCACATTCTTTCCGTGCCCAGCCTTCGAGGCTCTAAACGAACTCAAACCATCTTGACTACGTGCCGGCGTAGGACTTCACCCCTAGATCGGGGAAGTAAACCCAGCATTTCCCTTTGACATACTCGAACCCTATTCATGAGGAGAGGCACGCAACCATGGGCCATACAACGTGTTCTTGCTTGGGTTGACAAAACCATTATGACCTAACGTTCCGCACAAATAACAAAAGCTCTGCAATTTCTCATAGGTGAAAGAGACCGCAAGCTCCTCACCTAGAGTAGTACAGATACACAGTGCTCAAAACTACGGGAGCATAACATTGAGGGCCACCCTAATCCGCGTAGAGGCACTCTAAGTTCTACCCAATTCCTTCATCTCCACATTGCGAAATCTCCCTATCTTATTCCTAACCAGTGACGCAATCTCAAAGGTCATCTTGCTTAGAGGGAGATCATGCACATGCTCAAAGCAATTGCACCAGTTAAGGTCCACGTTCATCGGATTCTCATCCGCCCCCACCCCGCTGAGAATCAAAATGTTCTTCTCGAAACTCCACGGGCACCCCTCAAGCACCCTGTTCGATCGATAATATGATTAAAGCGAATCAGAAAGCGCCCTTCATGGAGATTCTGCATCTCCAACCCCTTTACCAGGCTTAACATACTTCGAATCAAAGAAACCAAGGCTTTCAACCTTTGGTTGCTTAGACGCTAGCAATCGGCCAACTAGGAATAGAAGGTGTGACTCCGAGTCAACCGACCGAAGCCCGTTAGGGACCATAACCCTTGACCCATCCCTCTCAGATAGTATTAACTGCTGACCCAACCTCTGAGAAAGCCTTTATAGCCTGAAAGATAATCGAGCAGCCACAAGGGGGAAGCAACCGTGGCTGAGATGAATAAAGGAGCCAAGCCAAACTAAGGAGAATGGACGAGCCAAAAACCTAACAAAAGCCAAAGCACAAGCACCAAAAGAACAAAAAAGAAGGAAGATGAATCAACAAAGGGAATAAAAAAAAAAAAATACAGTAGTAGACTCAACAAACCGATACACGAAGAACAATACAAACACAATACTACTGATGCACTAGCACCAAAGAATAGCCTTGCAAGTCACCAAGATAGACTTTAGGGCTGCCGTAATCTCTGGGAAGGAGCAACACAGGTCTCACAGAAGCCCGACTGGAGATATTGAAGGACTAAAGATAAGAGGTAAACATGTGTGGAACTCTGAAACAGAGAAAATGAAAACTCCCCTTGAGAGAGAACTTTTTCTTTTCTCTATTATAAACTAATCACCAAATTATTGGTATTACTTTATCCCTGATGATTTATTGTAGGTCAAACAAATTTTTTTATAATCAAATTATCCTTATACATCTTCACACATTAATGTATGTGATGATGTCTATTTTTAGCGTTATAAGAGTAGTTTGGTGAGAAAAAAAATTGTTTGACTAGGAATAAGTTAGTAATAAGTTAATTGAGGGCAAATATTAATTTTTTGTTTATTTATTTTGTTAATATCAATAATTTTTTAGTAGATTTTGATTAATGGAGGAATATATTTGTTAGACGGGTGTAAACCTCAAGGGCACTGAATATAATTTTTTCAAACCACAGGAGGTTTACGTGTAACTACAAATTTTAAGAGAGGGCACTGTAATAATCCTTTTAGTTAATATCATCAAATTCAATAAATTTTAGCAAACGGAGAAAACAAATTTGAAGGATACTAAATATAAATTTTTAAACTACAATAAATTTACATGTAGCTATATCAAATTTTAAAAGAGGACACTGTAAGATTATTATTACATGAAAAAAAAAACTAAAAATATTACTTGGGTAAAAAAGTGACAGTAGTGCTGAAACTTAAAAAGTTAAGTGCCATTTAAATTATTTATAACTATGTTAGGTATTACATTGTTATTAACAGAAAATACCAAACGACACCGTTTGGATGAAGAAGCATGGACAATTATAACTCATTAAAATTAAAAAACAGAAAAAGAAAAAGAAAAAGAAAGAAAAGAGAAGGAATGTCTAGGATCAAACGATGTCGTTCTCGTGAGATCGATTTTTAATAATACTATTAAAACTCTATCTCTGTTTGTAATATTTCTATTTCTAACTAGGGTTCCCATTTCTTCATTTTCCTTCTCGGAGAGAGGCCCTTTCGTCGCAGTGGGTTTTCGATTTTGAAATACGGCGTATTGGAGACGATTGTCAGGCCGCAGCCATGTACGGGCACAGAGGGTAAGTTGAACAAACCCTTTTTTTCTCCCCCTCGATATATGCATGTTTCTGGTCAATTTGTTTTGGTGTGTGATCTTGGTTTCTTCATAATCGGATTTGGTTGTTTGATAAAACTTGAGTTTTTAATGGGAGGCGTAGCCTTTGGTCGTGATTATTTGCATTTTATTTGATGGTTGGATTGATTTGTGTGTTTTTGCTACAATTATTGGAGTTTTTTAGAGAGTGAAACTTAAGGGTGGTTGTGCAGGATGGTTTTGGATATTAGATGCGTGGATTTTGTTTTATTTGTTAACAAAAAGAGGTTTTGATTTTCTGAACACTGTTTTTGTGTCCGACTATAATGAATTTTGATTTGTTTTAACAAAAAGAGGTTTTGATTTCTGAACACTGTTTTTATATCCGACAATAATGAACTTTTAGTACCTTTTTGTGTTAAAAGGTCAGGATTTATAGGTTTACATTGGCCTAGATTTACATAACGGCTGTAACGTGTTTAATTTCTTTGTTGATCCCCCAAAAAGGGTGAACAATTTGTGCCCTTGACCTGTTCTTCCAAAATCTGGGATTATGTCCATAAGTCCTTTTGAGCGCGCTGAAGAAATGTGAATTATAAAGTACCCAATTCAAAGTGGAAATCCGTTCCTGCAAGTTTGTCTACCAAGTGCTCATGTGCTTGTCAGCAAGCTTCTGACAATATCCATGGTGATTAGAATTAGTTCATATGAGTGTTTTTGTTATTTGTTAGTTTGTCCATGAACTGGTTATGATTATTGGAAGCAGTTGGATAAATTTGTTGTTTAATTAGCAAACTGTTCATATTTTTCCATCTTTCTCGTTTAACTTCACTTTATCATTGAGTGAGACTAGTTAGTTAGCTATTTTTTGGAGAGAGTGATTTTGTCTGAAAGCTACTGGATGTGGTGTCAATCTTTATGATTTGAAATCCATATGATTAACAAGTTAAACTATTTCTGCATCTCCGCATTCAGTATCTTATGGTTCATTCATCCTGCCACTGAAAAGAATTGAAAAAAAAAAAAAATAGAAAGGAAAATAATGAAAATTTGGACAAGTGGTTAAATGCTTTGAAAAACATTTAGTTTGGCTATTTCAACTCCTCTTTATATTTGCTTGGTGGAAAATTTTCTTCGTATAACTTAAAAGATACTATATCCACCTAAGAAGCATAAAGAATTGAACTTAAAGGGCTGTGTGCAAGAAGAGAGACATTGTATATACTTGTTCGTTTTTATTTCATCACTTAATTGAATATCTTATAGACCTTGTTCATTTAGCAGTTCCAGAATTCGAAATGGATCTCATTGAACCCCATTGCTGTTAGAAATTGAACATATAATCCTGTCCCAACTTGATCTTTTAAGTGAATCAACTAACTACCTTAACTATGTTACTTCGATTTGTATCTAATATATTGTGTTTCTACCTGCTGCATGTAGTTTCTCTTTCTTTCCTTTTTTGTTTCTTTCGGTTGTTTTTTGCTAATGGTTGTGTTACGTATGTATATCTTCAATTGGGTTCATGAAATATATTAAAAATGCTTCAGATACAATTAGAAAAATTAGATTATAGGAGCAAAAAATGGGTTGGGATTGGCTTTATTAACAAGGTTGAGTGGGGGATTTTTCCTTCCTTGGGTGTGAATAATTGAAGGTCATTGTTTGGGAGCGGGGGGGTTTCGGACGGGTACGAGATCGGCTCAAAGAGACCAAGATTGATGGAATCAAATCCCTACTTCGCAGTGAGCAGCAGTTCGAGCAGTTATCAACAGTATGGCTATGGCAGGAGGTATCAGCCTTCTGCCTTTCCTGTGGTTCGTTTAAGGGGTCTTCCTTTCAACTGCACAGATGTTGACATATTCAAGTTCTTTGCGGGGCTGGACATTGTGGATGTCTTCTTGGTGAACAAGGATGGGAGATTCTCTGGTGAAGCATTTGTAGTTTTTGCGGGGCATATGCAGGCTGAACTTGCTCTTCAGAGAGATCGGCAGAACATGGGAAGGAGATATGTGGAAGTATTTAGGTGCAAAAAGCAGGAGTATTATAATGCTATAGCTTCTGAGGTGAGTGAAGGAGCTTATGGTAGCATCGATTATCGTGGATCCTCACCTCCAGCTCGACGTAAGAGGTCTCCAGATAAAGATAAAATGGAGTATACAGAGATCTTGAAGATGCGTGGTCTCCCATACTCTGTCAGAAAATCTGAGATTGTAAAATTTTTTGGAGACTTTCATGTGTTGGAGGACAAGATCCAGATTGCTTTCCGTTCTGATGGGAAAGCTACTGGAGAGGCGTATGTAGAGTTTCCTTCAGCTGAAGAGGCTAGGAAAGCCATGTCCAAGGACAAGATGCTGATTGGATCAAGGTATGTGGAGCTCTTCCCCTCAACACCTGATGAAGCCAGACAAGCTGCATCCAGATCACGGTAATAGGTCATGGTTGGTACGAGCCTGGGAAGTTTTGTTAGTATTCTGTGTGATGTTCGCTCAACCCCTTTTTTCTTGAATAGAAATCTATATTTGGGATTTGTGTTCTCTGTTCTAACAGTAGAGGATTGAGTGTATGAAAATTATGAACTTGCAATTTGTTGCTTCTAAGTGGAGCTGGTTACTGAGGGTTTTATGTATTGAGATGTTGTCAAGGTATCTCATTTTCCCCTTTCCAGTTCTATTCATTGGTGTGAAGATGAATCGCATGAGGTTCATGGGTAGTTTGAATGCGTGGATGGTAAATGTTGATGTGAATGGTGAGACACACACCCCCCACACACACAAACCTTGTGGGAGAGCAAGAGAGAAGCGTTTTTGCAGGTTTCAATTGTCCTTTTTTCTTTCCTTACAACAGCCAAATCTGGTACTTCTATACGGCTGACGAGAGGCTGCAGGAATCACGATGGAATGAATGCAAAGGCTGTTGTTGAAATATGAGCATAAACAGCAGAGAAGACTACTGCAACATCTTCACTTCCGAGCGAGGGTTGGAATAATCTCCTCTTTGCATTTTAGCATCTCAATCCTGGCAGCTTTATTCATCCGATCGACTTGCGTCAAATACAGAGTTTTAATCTGCTGCTGTTTCATGCTACTATCACGCAAGCATTACAATTAGATATAACCAGAATAAAGCATTTTAAGACTTTGAGTCGTAATCCATGCCATGTACAGCAATATTATTAGTAATTAGATATTCAGGGTTTGAAGTAGTGGATTGAAGATGGAGACCAAGAGAATGTTAGGCTACATTTATTTGGAGGATATGGATTCTACGTAGCCTCAAGACTGACTTCCTTGGAGGTGGTTTGTGCAAGTGGTTTATTCTAACTTAGTCTCTAGATTCTTGACCTTGCGTCTTTGAGGATTATTATTTAAGGTTATGCTCCAACTACTCTCTTAGCAAGAGTCTCTTAGCTTTTCACTGTCCGAGACACTCTGTTTTTCGAGAAGTAGAATTATACCTTGTTAGACAGAATTAATCCAACTTTACTTTTATCAATAATTAGTTTAAGGGAAAAAAGATACAAGCATTGATATGGGGAATGCGCAGAACACAACAATATGAAAAAAAACAACAAAAACAAAATATTTCTTATTATTATTATTTTTTTAAATGAAGTAATTTACTCCTTCAAAAAGAAGGGTTCAATGCACATGTTACTCCTGCAATTATTTATGATATTTAAGAATAATTTTTATATAAATATATATAATAATAAGATAATAATATATAAATATTTGTTTAAAAAATTATTACTTTATATATAAAATTATACATAATATATATAATATTTTCGTGATGTATAGGTGTATACTAATAAAAAAAATAATCTGATGGTAAGACTGAACGCTTCAATTCCATATTGAAGGAATACCTTCGATACTTTGTGCACAGTACTTAGAAGGATTGGGTGAAATTCTTGGATGTTGCTAAATTGTGTTTCAATGCCCAAAAGAACTCTTCCACCAACAAAGTGCTTTTGAAATTGTCACTGGGCAACAACCACTCCTCCTTCACACCCTTGACTCCCCACAAGGTTTAAGATCCTCTCTCGCTCAAAGTTTCTTTCAGAAATGGAAGCAGAACATTGACATCGCCAGAAATTGTTTGAAGACAGCTTAGAAGCGGATGAAAAAGTATATAGATAAAAATCGTTGCTTCATCGAGTTCAAAGCGGGAGACCTTGTGATGGTGAAGGTCCCAAGCCCGGGATTATCGAAGACATCAAGGGGGAGCGATCCTCGGTTGATGCTAAAGTATGTTGGTCCTTTACATATTATCAAGTGTATTGGAATGGTGGTCTACAAGGTAGAGTTGCCTTCTTGGTGGAAAATTCACAACGTCTTCATTGTGAGCTAGTTAAAGAAATATTCAGCAGACAAAACGACGCCCGCAATCAGCCCAGCCGCCTGCAACTTGAATTGACGAAGATGAAGGAGAAGGTGGCTGAACCGATCTTGAATCACCAAGTTACGAGTACAACAAAGTGCAATCATACGGAGTACTTGGTGAAATTGAAGCGATGCAACAACGAGGACGACACTTGTGAGCGGGTGACGGACTTTAAGGCATTTTCACCTCTTGCTAAAGCTCACCATGCTTCCCATGCGCCAAGGACGTCGCCATCTTAGGAATGTCAAGGGCCGCCAGCGCACTCGGCACCCTTGACACATAGTCGGCTATGCAGCCGCTCAACCCGATCGACCACATGTAGTACGTTTGTAAATACTTTTGTTTGCTTAGGGGGATGTTATGCCTCCTGAGGTGCGATATTCAACTTTTTTTGTATCTACTGCTGTCAATAGAAAAAATCTTTTAAAACTATTATAGGGGGGAATGAGTTCTTGAAGTTTGATGTAGTGTTGCATGTTAGTGTCCCCCTCAAGGTAATCTCCTTGCACTAGCATCTTTTATACAATGTATATGCAATTTGCTATTTAATGAAATCCACATTCTGAATCTTACATTCAATTTACTGTTTTATTACTGCACCTTGCTTGTTGTTGTTGCTTTTGTCGCAACCTATGTTGCTATTCCTGACGGCGCGCTGTACTAGTGTAGGCGAGAGTTATCTTGTTGTGTTGTTATTATCAGAAGTAGTCGTTACAATAAACTGCTAGCTACACGATGGCCCTCTTCCCGCATTGCGGAAAACATCTCATGAGACCTGGTCTGTACTTGTCGTGCTCCCACCACCCCATTCCCCAGCCCCATCGCCGGCTCATCCACCACTTCACCTTTCCCCTTATTTTCACCATCTCACTTCCCAACACCAATTTAACGAATTAGGAGAAAAATTGGGAGCTAGGACAGTAGCTTTAGCCCACCCTCAGTTGTGTAGAAGATATCATTAAAATGGTGATAATATCGAAATTTTTACACCCAATCTACTCTCCTTTGCTGCCTCTCCCCTTCCCCTCCCGTTGCCGTTGCGGCTCCTCTGCCTCCAGATCCCCTCACGTCTTCTTCTTCTTCTTTTTCATCTCTCTCTAAGTGTGCATATATATAATTTAAAATATATTATATACCATACTTTTTTTATTAAATTTACATATATATATATATAGGGTTGTTTTTTTATATGATATATATATATATATATATATATATAAATAGGGTGGTTATACTTAAGTTCATTCTAAAAATGCGAAATTACATTTTCTTTCAATAAAATTCAAAATTACCCTTACACCACCTCCCAGAGTTCATTATTTACATTTGATCCCTTTCGTTAGGATTTCGACGAGAAATGCTGATGTTAATAAAAAATTTACATAAATTTTAAATTTTACTTCTCATTTAACATTCTAGTGTAATACTTTTGTACTTATAACCTCACTTCATATATATATATGTCATATTTATTTCTTTATAAGTATAAAAATATACATGAAAACATCAAGTGAAGGTCAAAATTAAAAATTTATATAATTTGTTTTGTTAGTGTTAGCATTTTTCTCCAAACCCTAATGGAAGGATGTCAGGTGTAAAGAAAGAATTTTCAGAGGAGATGTAAGTGTAACTTTAAAACTTTTTTTGAAAAAAAGTGTAATTTGATATTTTTAGAGGGGGTTTAAGTATAATGAACCCCAAATATATATATATATATATTACATACATATATATAGTTTTAATTATATACCATTATTTGAATTAAGTAAAATGTAGGCCATTGATATACTAGCTAAATTTAAACTTTTAATTCAAGTAAGATTCAACGGTTCTTAAATAAGACTATAAATATAATTTTATATCTAAAAATTTTAAAAAAAATAAAAAATTAGCACATGAACTACACGAAATTTTGTGAGGGTTTTAAAGAAGATAAGGTAGTAAATTACTTCCCTTCTAATTAAGGGATTAAATTTCTCATTTTACAATATCACAGAGGGAGGGGATAAATTGTATTAGGGGTATTTACAGTTTGGTTAAAGTGGCTGAACCGAAAATTCTATTGAAACGCAAACCGAACCGAATAATCCGATTCGAATTTTTTTTTTAAATCGATTTTTCAGTTCGATTTATTTTGTCATTGTACGGTGGTAGGAACGAATCAATAACCGATTTATATATATATATATATATATATATTATTTTATTAATTATATTATTATTAAAATATATTATTATACTGTTATATATTATATTATATTTATATATTAATATTATAATATAAACTAAGGAGTAAAAGAGAAAAGAATGGATGAGAAGAAAACGCTGTAAGCCTGTAACAGCACTACTCCCGTTCTCCTTCTCCACTCAAAAATTTTGACTTACAAGTTTTATTTGAAGGTGTTCGATTAAATGTCTGATAAAATTGTTTTGATTTTTTTTGTTTGGTTGTGTGCTTGTGCTGACTGCTTTCCTCTCTTTCATTTTCTTCCAATTAATTGTGAGGTTTGACTTTGTGTTTTCTTGTAATTGTACTATTAAATTTGAATTTAAATTAAATAAATAGATTGTTATTGTGTTCTTTTCTTTTGATTTGGAATTTTGAATTGTATTCGTAAATATTCTTTTCATGATATATTTTATTTTTTAGATTTCGATATTTTGTACATGTATTTTTGGATAAAATTGAAAAAATATTAAAATTATTTATATATATATTTAAAAAAAAAACACTTCTTTATCGGTTTTTAATTGAAAAAACAGAACCAAAACGATACTATTCGGTTCAACTTTCGATTTTTAAAATCAGTGAACCAAATTTTCGGTTAACTAAAAAATCAAAAATTCGATTCCATTCAGTTAACCGAATTGAATACCCTAAATTATATTAAACCCTCAATTTAAGTATGGGTATACGTATTTGATGAAACCCGAGTCTAATACCTTTGAAGGTTCAAAGAATTTCGACATGAAGTAGAGAATGAAAGCTGGATGAAGTGTTAAGACATTGGTCTGGCCGAGGATGAGAATAGTTGAACTGTGAATTCCTTAATTATTTAAAAGAGAATGTACGTAGTTGAGCAGTAATGAACTCTACAGGACAGGTTTAACAGATGGAGAGTTTCACTCGTCTTCCTTCTCTTCTCCGTGTCCAGGAGAAGCCATATATCTGTGAGTAGAGTATCATGTGAAATGTGGTACTCAAAGTCTCCATTATTTATAAATTTGAGGATATAGATGTTTTCACAGACAGTGTGCATGAGACAAATTGAATATAAGTTCAATGAATCTATTTGATGTCGGAACAAAAAACATTTGTTTGGAGGAATGCCCACTTTTATAGAAAATAAGATCCTATTGGATAGAAAAAGTGGAATTGTGGAACATTAACAAGTTCGAGAACCATAATGTGGAACTTTAACAAGTCGAGGTGACACAAACTCAACCTTTTAATACACTTATTCATCCGAGATTTAAAAGGATCTCAGGAATATGAGATATGGGTTTTTGTAAGAGAATAATGAAGAGAGTTCTCTTTTGGATAGTAATCTAGAGACACTTTCCATAAGGAGAGGTTTGGGCTTATACCAAAACAAAGTCAGGAAATTAATGAAATCGCCTTCTAGTCCCTCCTCATAAGTTTTTGGATTGGTCTTGGAGATACGCCAATCGCAACGAAAAGACCAATTTTTTACAGGAGGAGGTTGAGTGAAGATATGACTTTCTCTCCAAGGACTTACATTGGACTTAAAATCGCATAGATATCGAAAATCCTTAAGGGTAGTTAAGTAAAACCAACCTTTATCTTCCGACCTTTTAAAGGTGGTGAAAGAATAAATGGACAAAAAATTTTCAAAACTGGATGGAAGGTCGAGATGACGCATTATTATAATGAAGAGGAGAATATGACTCACAAAATTGGGAGACAATTGCGTAGGGCAAAGATTTAGCCTACGGAGGATGTTTTCTACAGCTCGGGCTAGGAAAACGGAGGCCGGCCTCGAGATGCAAAATTGAGAGGGAGCAAAAGCCCTCTAGAGGACAATGCATCCTATCAAAGGATCGAGGAAGTAGGACCTCATAGTCATGAGGAATGTAATACTTCTCTTTTATTTGATGAATAGGCATTTTGACGTTACTAACTATCCTAGCCCAATGATCTATAAATATCATGTTTTAATATTTAACTTGAAGAGGAACGTCATCAGAATCGACCAACTCAACTGAGTGCTCAGTGGTCGGGACCCGACAATGAGGAGAGAAGGAGATCGCAAAACAACTTAAGGGAAAATAGGACCATGGGAAGTACCCATCATTTCCCTGCGGAGGTTGCACACGACCTAGAAGATGAACTCGAGCTAGACCTAGAACTAGAGCTAGAAGCCATGAGAAAGGACATAACTAGGAAGAAAGGAGAGGACGAGAAGATTATGCGATCTCCGAAGTTAGGAAAGGGGGTCAGGAGGGTTAAATGAGGGCCTATATATAGGGAAAAAAGAAAAAAAATGCGCCTTTTCATGAGCAAGGAGATGGCGACACGTCAGTAGGGATCTATGGGTGGGGGGGGGGGGATGATCTGATAGGTGACAATTCAACTTCCTATAGTGTAATTAATGACACTAGAAGAAGTGGGGTAGTAATGATAGGGGTAATAACCCTTCCTTAAAATAGAATGACTAGAATGTCTTCCAAATGAAGCAAAATAACAAAAATGGCCTAAGATCCACGCACTTTCCATCGGGTCGGGTCGGGTCGCTGGATTTACCCACCCAATCTGACTCAGAGTTAAGAGCTGGAATATCAACTGTTGGATCTTTTAGTAGGCATTCCACTAGATGTTGCCACGTGGGCCTACCCTATACGGGCATGGGAACATATAAATACCACCGTTCAGGATCATTCATGGTATGTTGCATTAATTGCTCTTTCGACTTCGTTAAAGTCCTCTAGATCATCTTTCAACCTTCACAGTTTCATACTTTTGTAATGGCTTTTCAAATATTGTAACTCTCTTTGTATTGGCCGTTTCAAAAATTATATATATAAGTCATACTTGGCTGATTTTTCCCTTCTCCTCCCTGTCACGCTCTCTTCTCTCCTTTCTCTCTCTTTCTCTCTCCTCTCGATATCTGCCCTACCCCCACCGCACCACCACCAGTCCCGACCACCACCAGCCACTCCTTCTCACTCTACTTTTCTCTCTCCTTCCCTCTCTCTCTGTCGCTCTCTCCACCTCACTCTGCTTCCTCCTCTCTCCGCCTCCGCCACATTTAGGAAGTACCCTTTTATTTTTTATTTTTTATATTATTCTTTTGCTTTTTAAATTTTTTGAAATTTATATATATGGATTATGTTTAATTGTGTATTTTGTTAAATTGTATTTTCTGTTGTTTTAAAATTATGTTGTTAATTTTCTGAAAGGTATTGATTATGTTTATTTTTTTTTATTTTAAATTATGTTGAGGTTTGAAAATTATGATGATGATACTTGAAAATTTCTGAAACTGATGCTTGAAAATTATGATGATGATGCTTGGAAATTTCTGATTTTTTTTTGGAAATTTATGTAATTCTAAAAAGAATTCAGAAATTTTTCATAATTTCTGAAATTTCTTGATTTTTTGTAATTATAAAGAAAATTCAAATTTTTTTCATAGTTTTTGATTTTTTTTATTTTCTGTAAATTTAAAAAACTTCTGAAAATTTCCATAATTTCTGACTTTTTTATTTTCTGTAATTTTCTGAAATTTTTGCAAATTTCTACAATTTTCTGTAAATTTCAGCAATTTTCTGAAATTTATATTAAATATGCATGTATTTTATGAATTAAAAAAATAAAAATATAGCATAATAATAGGTTTACTAAAATTATTAGAAAATTATGGACTACAATGCAATTTTTAGGAAAATTATGCACCTAAGTGAAATTTTTAGAAAATTAGAGGATCTTAATTTAATTTAGGAAAATAGGAATTTCCTAAAATTATTAGAAAATTATGGACTACAAATGCAATTTTTAGGAAAATTATGCACCTAAATAAAATTTTTAGAAAATTAGAGGACCTTAATGTAATTTGGGAAAATAAGAATTTTAATAAAATTATTAGAAAATTATGGATTACAATGTAATTTTTAGGAAATTATGCACCTAAATAAAATTTTTAAAAAATTAGAGGACCTTAATGTAATTTAGGAAAATAGAAATTTTAATAAAATTATTAGAAAATTATGGACTACAATGCGATTTTTAGGGAAATTATGCACCTAAATAAAATTTTTAAAAAATTAGAGGACCTTAAAATTATTTAGGAAAATAGGAATTTTAATAAAATTATTAGAAAATTATGGACTGCAATGCAATTTTTAGAAAAATTATGCACTTAAATGAATTTTTTAAGAAATTAGAGGACCTTAATGTAATTTTGAAAAATAGAAACTTTATGAAATTTAAAAAAAATATCATTTTATCAATAATTAACATTATGTGTATTTAATGTTAAATTATTTTGAAATTGTAGATAATGACTATTGGTGCTCTGTCACCATTTCGCAGATGTCACAGGAGCACTAGTTATTCTGGTTCCAGAAGCTGAGGGTAAGTATAATATTATTTAATTTTAATTCAAATTTATATTTTTTTATTTGTCGATTTTAAGATGTCGTACTGGTTGGACTGTGATGCCATCTATGATCGGGTGCGGATGATCGAGCGGTACATCAAAAGCATTGATTCAAACTGTTCCCTGCATCCGACGATGACGACAAACATGCGGCTGCAGGGAATAATGATTTAGATTAGAATTTTTTTTAGTTTTGTAAACAATACAATTTGGAATAATATTTGTATTTTTATTATTAATTTATTACTTTTTTTTTGTTATATTATGTGTTTTTTATATAATATTGCATAATTTAATAAAAAAATTATTTATTTAATTTTATAAAAATAAATATTTGAATATATTAAATAAATAAAATTAAATAAAATAAACATTAAATAAATAAATATTGAAGTATATTAATTAAATAATAATTTTTGTAACTGCATTTTGTAACGGCTTTTGTAATACACATACATCAGATAAAATCGTTTGGCTGTTACAAAGACTAGCCAAAACAGTTACCAATTTTGAATGTAGCCGTAAAACCCGTTACAAGTGCCGTTTAAAAAGCAATTCCAAATACAACGACAAAAATGATCCAAATACCAAACACAACCGTACCTAAATTTGTTACAAAGACCGTTACAATAACAATTAAATTAAACCATTCAAAAGCAGTTACAAATTTATTTTATTGTATTAGACGATATTTGTAGCAGCCCATCACGACCGTTACAAAAATCGTTACAAATTGTAACAACTTTCATTCATACCGTCACAAATAATTTGTAACGCGCGGTATAAACCATTATAAATTAATAAAAAAAATCATTACAATAAAATAATATTTTTGTAGTACCCATGTCAAATATATGAGACTTGTTATCTAATTTATTATGTATGACTTAGATATGATCTAACTAAGACTTTTTCATTATACATATATGCACATTTTAGTTGTTAAATATGAACAGATCATCATTCCGTAAATCTGCTTCGCTTGTTTGAAGTGACACTAACTTCAAGCTGACTTTGCATATACCAAACTACCTCATCATTAATATTTTATTCTCACTGGTACGGCGGCGTGGGATGAGGATTGAGGGGTCTTCCCACTTCATTTTTCTAGTAAATATTTGGGATTTGTAGGTTTATTTAAGTGGAAATTACGCTGAGCTTCCGTTAATGTTTTAATATAATTATAGCTACTTTTTATTATTTAAAAAATTAATTGTAAAATAAGCGATCTTTGTTTAATTGATTTTAAAATAATTGACATCGTAAAATTATGTTTGCCTGAAAACCTTCAAATTCTAATATTTTTATAGAATATGGATTATTCCGTCTGAACAATTTCAGAATAACTATACAAATTTTAGAGTGCCAAACATCTCCAAACTCGTAACGGGAGAAAAGTGATTCTAAATATAAGTACGTAGTCATCGCCGTAATTTTGTTTTGAAATATCTGACTATTGGATTGAACTAACTGAATTACTGTCACAAATGATAAAATCTGAAAGCATTTAGAGTTTTTGGATGAAATAATTATTTTATACAAATCAAGAAAAAGTTGAGTGTATTCAAGAACAAATTCATCAACATCATCATCATCACATGCACTAAGCAATAATCAAACTTGAAAATCAGAAACAATCAATGAGAGAATTTACAAAGTGTCTCCAGTCTCCACCTGAGGAGAGTAGGGGGGCCACCTTCATATTCTCTGAGAGTGAAACCGTTAACACAAAATGTCAATGGCATAGTAGAAAAAAGAGCCAAAAAACATTGCTACGAAGCACTAATCAAATAGAACACACACCACAAATCACAGAAACAGCATACACATTTCCAGGCAATTATTAGTACATTAAAAGTTCA